>NC_072473.1:87921818-88179318 GCF_027574615.1 Eptesicus fuscus
ATGTTTTCCCATTGCTTTTAGGATAAGTTTAAAACTCTTTAACATGTTCAAGAACTTTCTGTGTTGTCTGGCTTTTGTTTAACTTGCAAGGCTTTCTTGCCACATTCCCTTATAGCACAAGGCCTTTAAACATGCTACCTCTTGTTTTCTGGAACATTTTATTCCATGCCTCTCAAAGTCATCAGCAGAACTCAGGTCAAATTCCTTTCTGGCACTCTTTCATTCTTCCTAGCATTAATCTTAATTTGTAGTTATTTTTTTGTATGGTTATTATTGCCTGTATTTTCCTTCTAGAATCCAGACTTTAAGCTCTGTAAGGGCATATCTGTTTTTGTCCAACTTATAGTCCCAGGGCCTAGTGAATAATTATTGAATGAATGGATGTGAAACGGGAAATTTGGACTGGAAATGCAGGATGGTTCCCAGGGCTCTTTGTCCGGTGGAGTCAAAGAATGAAACCATGGACAAAAGATGGTATAGCAAAGGTGGAAATTTATTGAGAGACAAGCACAGACTCCCATGTGGAGAGGGGAAAAGAGTCCTACAGCACAGACTCCCACATGTGGAAGGGGAAGAGTCCCACTGAATCCCTTTTCTCTACTGTTTATAAAGGCTGCAGTTTTTTGTGCCTCGATATCCCCTTTGATTGGTCACTACCCACTTTTATTTGGTCACTATAGCAACTCCTGAGATTAAGCCTCATGTGAAGTATGTGAGGTTCCCTACTTTTTTTCCCTTATTGTTCTCCTATTTCCTCTGAGCTTTCTTCCAATCTTTATTTTGTAAATGTGTATCTTTTGCTACTCACAGAACCCTTATCTTGAGGAAATGTAATTTCTGTCACTCCCAGGTCCCTTGTCTTATGGAAATATAACCTTTGCAGCTCTGTAGCCCTGTGCTTTTTCCATGGACCCCTTAATTTCTAAAATTCCCTAAACTTGCCTCTTTCACCGCTAAAAACTCCTTTCTTTTTTTCTTGTTAAGATTTTTTTGTTTATTTATTTTTTATTTTATTTTTATTATTTTTTATTTCTTTATTGATTAAGGTGTCACATATTTGTCCTCATTCCCCCATTCCCATCCCCCACCCCTCCCCACGGATGCCCCCACCCCCCTGTTGTCCTTAACCATTGGTTAGGCTCGTATGCATGCACACAAGTCCCTTGGTTGATCTGTCCCCCCTACCCCCACCCACCCCTCCCCTCCCTCTGAGGCCCGACAGTCCGATTGATGCCTACTTGTTTCTGGGTCTGTTCTTGTTCATCAGTCTATGTTGTTCATCATTTCCCCTAGATGAGTGAGATCATATGTTACTAGAAATATACTTAAAAGAACCGAATGTGAGACGAGAAATAATAGTTATGCTGACAGGCAAATGAATCAGTCTGTAGTGAGTTTCTTTCTGGACCAATAGTTCTTCTGAGACCCAATTTCTTTTTTTTTTTTTTTTTTAATATATTTTATTGATTTTTTTTTTTTTTTACAGAGAGGAAGGGAGAGGGACAGAGAGCTAGAAACATCGATGAGAGAGACACATCGATCAGCTGCCTCTTGCACACCCCCCACTGGGGATGTGCCCGCAACCAAGGTACATGCCCTTGACCGGAATCGAACCTGGGACCCTTGAGTCCGCAGGCCGACGCTCTATCCACTGAGCCAAACCGGTTTCGGCGTGAGACCCAATTTCAATGTCCACTAGTTCCTTATGTGTACATGTCGGCACTGACTTTTCAGCTCTGGATGGTGGACAAATGGTGGTAATGCAGGTCCGACTTCCTCTGGTTTGGTCTCGCCCGGACGCAGGGGCATGGCTTCACCCGGATCCAGGGGCACACAGCCTCACCCGGACCCGGGATCCAGCTACACCCAGACCCAGGGTCGCGTGGCCTCACCCGGACCCAGGGGCGCGGCCTCACCCAGACGCGAGACCCAGCCACACCCTGACCCAGGGGCACGTGGCCTCACCCGGACCCAGGGGTGTGGCCTCACCCAGACCTGGGACCCAGTGGAGCCTCGTCTTCTTGATCCCAATTCCTGTTGGTCAATTCCCTCTCAGCAATTCCCTCGGCCATTTTCTCAAAGCTCCGGGGCGGCTGCCGCGGAACTCGCTGGGTGGTGGGCTTGGCGAAGCTCCGGTGCGCCCGGTGCACGGCGGCAGGCTGGTTCGAGGTCGCTGTGGTCGCACTCGTGTCTGCAGTGGCGACCAGTCGCCGGGCGAGTGCACCTGGATCCAGGACCCAGTGGGGCCTCATCTTCCCGATCCCAACTCCCATCAGTTAATTCCTTCACAGCCATTCCTCCGGCCATTGTTCTGGATGGTGTCTGCTCTGTTTTCCAGTTGTAGTTTCAAAATTGTTGTGGTAGGCAACAATCAGGCGTCTGCCCTATGCTGCCATCTTGGTTCTCCAGAAGATTCTTAAGCAACCTTACAAATGTGGTTCTGAACATTGTGTCGTCCATCAGTTTACCTTCCTTCATCCCTTCTATTCGTGACCTGCTTCGGTGTCTTCACCTTTTGGCTGCCTCCCTATCGTTCAGCTTCCCCAATCTCCCTAGGTGGTCGTTCTTGATACCCCCCTTTGTGGGCTTAGTGCAAGGTCTTGGTGTTGTTAAGCCTTGATTGCCGTTGGTACACTGGGACGACTTGACGTCCAGTCCAATTGGCTGTGAGGATCAGCTGTGTCTATGCCGGGAGACAGCCTTATTCAACTAGACTTGCAAAATTGTAAAAGCCTCTGTGCTCAGCTTGGATGGGGCAGAGTTACAGGGTGGAGCCTACAGCCTTGGCTTCCCATCAGCCCCGCCTTATGAGGTTCCTGTGTCTCAGTGTCCCTCTGTACTCCCTGCAAAAACCTCTGAGAGAAAAGCACACTGGAGTTTCGCCCGCTGCCAAACAGTCTAGTCTCTCCCCCAATGAATCTGGATTCCCAGATTCTCGCCCGGAACTGGGTTTCAGTGTAGTCGGAACTGGGGCTCAGCGCAGTCTGGCGCTTTTGTCTCCTTCCCACCAGGGCAATCCAGCGGCACAGTCAACAGACCATCCTCTGCGCACATTCCCGTGCGCGCCTCTGGTGCTCTGCCTTTCACCTCTTCTCTGCATTTCTGCCTTACAGCCCAGATTCCCCCAGTATGAGCCTGGCTTCCCAGGATCTTTCTCGGAACTGGGGTTCAGTGCAGTTGGAACTGGGATTCAGCATGGTCTGGAGCTTTTGTCTCCTTCCCGCTAGGGCAATTCAGCGGCACAGTCAACAGTCCGTTCTCTGCGCGCATTCACGTGCGCGCCTCCAGAGCTCTGCCTTTCGCCGCTCCTCTGTGCCTCCACCCCACAGCCCAGATTCCCCCAGCATGAGCCTGGCTTCCCAGGGTTTCGCCCGGAACTGGGGTTCAGTGCAGTCAGAGCTGGGGTTCAGTGCAATCTGGAGCTTTTATCTCCTTCCTGCTAGAGAACGCCGGCCAGGCCATCAGCCGCCCCTTCCTCTCCAAACCTCTGAGAGAAAAGCACACGAGCGCGCGTGCTCGTGTCTCCGCCTGTGTCTGCATACCTCAGGCTTTTACGACTCCTCTGATTTTCCTTGTGGTTTTCTCTTTCCTTCTACTTGTGGGCATTTCAGTCAGCCAGCTTTCCTGTGGTTCTGGATGATGTCCGTTTTGACTTTTAGTTGTACTTTTGAAATTGTTGTGCCAGGCTGTAGGTTAGGTGTTTAACCTATGCCGCCATCTTGGTTTCCTCTGTTCTAAAAACTCCTTTCAAATGGACACTTTCTCAGCACAACAGTGACATTGTTACAGAAAACCGAAGAAGAACAAAGCAATACCAGAGAGATAGAGTTACATTTATTACCCTCAGCTCCAGAGGAAAATTTCTCTCAAATTCTGGGTCCCAACATGCAGGAATTCTCCTTATTTATATGATTTTACCTTCTTTGTCTCTCAAATATAGGGTGTTTCCAGCCCCTTTTGCAAGTTCTCAAAGAGACCGTATGTGCTGGCCCTTGAGACCTCAACCAGAGGAGTAGCCTGGCACCAGCACTGATAACCTTGTCTGGGGAAATTTTAATGGCCTCTCTGAAGTGGGAGTAGTCTTAGCAAGCAAGAATTTACAGAAGCCAAATAGCAGGGTTAAAATTTTAGACAGCAGTTTTCATACAAGATGGATGCTTCAACATTTACCAAGTAGTTTAGTTCTTTAAGCCACTCTTTTCTATATCTTTTTTTCTCCACAATGGTACAATGTCCTTACTTTCCTTGGACACTCAGTGTTCTAAAAACCTTTCTCTTGAATTCTTTTCTAGTTCTAAAATTTTAGTTTTGAAGAAATAAGGTCATAATCTAATTGAAACTTACAAGTGACAGGCTAGTAAGGCTCAAAAGTTTTCCCTACTGAATTTACAATAAAATGCATTAAACCTTAGAATCAAAGCAAAGAAATTCTATTGCAAGATTTTTTTTTTGGTCAGTCAGCTAAATGCAAGAGGGCTCCAAACTGATGTCAGAGGTTTGTTGAAGAAACAGTCTTTTTCTTACTCAATTATTGTGAAATTAATTTCATGTTCATGGTAGAAATTTAAGTCTATTTTAGATTCTTCTAGATAATTGCTGAAACCATTGTTTTTTACTTAGGTTTAGCCAAATACCTAATTTTATAATATCTCAGAGATGAGCATTTATTTACACAGAATGTAATACATTATTTCCTAGCTGCCTTGAGTACCAATTGTTGAAGTGGTTATTATCAAGACAGTGTATAAATTATGTCAATTTCTGTGTAGATATTCAGATAGAGATAAAGATCATTGATTTTCATACCTATGTTATCAATGAGAACAAATTATCATACCATGCCATTCTCCCTGCTATCCCAAGGAAGAATAACTTCCCTTGAGAGACATAGATCCAATGAAAGACTTAGCACTGGAGCTGAGACATTAGCTCTGCTTTTGGTGACTTGTAGGAGACTCTACATTTTGTTTGAGAAATAGAATCTCTGCATTAATCTGACAGAAAAAAGAAAGCCACAAGTAGCTGAGAATCTGATTGATAGGCAGCTGCATTAAAATGAGAGGAAATGTAGTGTTGTTTGTCTATGGTTTCCTTCAGTCATCACAGGGTAATAAAAACAACATATTTTTAAATTACCATTTCCTACTAAAATGTGGAAATATTAGCCCCCAGATGCCCATTTGAAATCTTGAAACCAGATGGTGGAAAATGTCCAACTGAATTGAAGTAGATGGGAGAGCAATCTGAGTAAAGTGATTTTTAGATATCTGATACATGAAAAGGAAACATATAAAGACTCCAGGTGGCATCAGAACATGGCGGCGGGAAGGGAGTGAGCAGTTGCGCGGCCCCGCACCCGCAGGAGGAAATAGAGGGAGCAGCTGAAACGAGAGGAATCCAGCCCGAATTGGTGAAGGAGAAGTGGCTGGTGAGACAGTTTGCAGCTGGGAAGGGCAGAGATCTCCTGGAAAAAGGTAAAACAAGGTTCTGGGCATTAGAATCTGCCGGATCTCTAAACCCAGAAGGTCAGGGGAAAACTACTCGGAGCCAAGCCGCGTCCCTGAGGACAGGCAAAGTGTCTGAACTTGAGAAAAAGGGTCCACGGGTCTGCGGGAGGTAGTAGATTTTAGACCTTGGAGTCTGATTTGAGATCTGAGCTCAGAGGCAGCCCTGAAGAGCTAACTGCCCGACCGCGCAGTGCCGGCAAGAGAGGAGATTGCAAAGACACGGTCCCGCTTCGCGCCGGGGCCTGCGTCTTTCTCCACTGAACCTAGTTCGTAGGACCTTTCAGATACAGACACCTACCCGTGCTGAGGTGCAGGAGAAGGGGAGGAGTGGTGGAACCTGGGGAGAGTGGGCAGAGGTGGAAGCGTGTCTGGGGCTGAGTCACATCGGATCCCCGGTCGCCATTTTCTCCTAAGAGATAACCCCTCCCTCCAGTCTCCAGGCAACCATTAAAGCCACACCCAGATACCACTCTGATTAACACTATAGGATTTGAATACTCCCTGAGGCCATAGGTACCGCCCAAAAGAAAAACCTTTAGTATCTATTAAGCAGTTATACTACCAGAGCTCCTCAGAGTGCTTCAATGTGCCTCGCTGGCAAACTTACCGAGGGTGCTCCTCTGAGCTGCCACTGGGAGTAAGCACCTATCCACCACAGGTACAGCATTAAAAGCTGAATCTGCCCACCCCACAACTACAGAACTCTGGGCAACACAGTCACGCCTTTCCAGAGTGCAGGCCCCCCCGAGCCACATCACCCCAACAGACGGTTCCTTGGAGCCACTGTGAGTCCCCACTGGGCAAGTATAACTTCAATTTAGGGTGCAAGACAGAAAAATTTGAATACTACCCTCCACGACTGCTGACCTCTAGACACTGCAGTTGTGCCTCTCAAACTCGCAGGCCTACATCAAGAGAACCCAAATAGTTCAAGTAGGGAACTACATTTGATTACCAAGCCCAGGAAAACTGAGAGATTATACCAGTAGCACCATCACCAAAAGATCCTGGGTAGCAAAGCAATTGGAACTACAATCAAAACATCACAGGAAAACATGGGGAGACAGAAAGGAAATTCTCAAAGGAAGGAACAGGAAGAATCACCAGAAAGGGAGTTAAATGAACTTGAGGCTAGCAGCTTAACAGAAAAAGAATTCAGAGTATTCGTTATAAGGATGTTTAAACGGATGGATGACAAATACACACAACTCAATGAGAACTATAAGGAGCTGAATGAAAACGTCACCAACATGAAAAGAAACCAAGAGGAGATGAAGAACGACATAGCTGCAATAAAGAACACAATGGAAGGCTTAAAGAGTAGAGTAGAAGAGGCTGAGGACCGCATCAGCGAATTAGAGGACAAGGTAGGAAAAAACACACAAACTCAGCAGCAACTGGAAAGGAGACTTAAAAAGCAAGAGGAGAGCCTAAGGGAGCTTTGGGACGACAAAAAACGAAACAATATTCGAATAATGGGGATAAAAGAAGGAGAGGAAGAGAAGCAAGGACTAGAAAACCTGTTTGAAGAAATAATGACAGAAAATTTCCCTGATATTGACAAGAAAAAAACTATCCAAGTCCAAGAAGCATTCAGAGTCCCAAACAAGTTGAACCCCAAAAGACCGACATCAAGACACATCATAATTAAATTGACGAACACCAACGACAAAGCAAGAATCTTAAAGGCTGCAAGAGAGAGACAGAAAGTTACCTACAAGGGATCTCCTATCAGAATATCAACTGATTTCTCAACAGAAACACACCAGGCCAGAAAGGAATGGACTGAAATATACAAAGTGATGCAAAACAAGGGACTGAATCCAAGAATACTATATCCAGCAAGGCTATCATTCAAAATTGAAGGTGGAATCAGAAGCTTCACAGACAAAAAAGGGCTAAGAGAGTTCATCACTACCAAGCCGGCAATGAAAGAAATGCTAAAGGGGCTGCTGTAAAAAGAAGATAGAGAAAGGCAAGAAGAAACATAAACACTAAGGAAAAATATGTCAACAAACAGGTACTTATCAATAATAACATTAAATGTAAATGGATTAAATGCACCAATCAAAAGACATAGGGTAGCTGAATGGATAAGAAAACATGACCCATATATTTGCTGTCTACAAGAGACCCACCTTAGAGCAAAAGATTCACACAGACTGAGAGTGAAGGGATGGAAAAACATTTTTCAGGCAAATGGAAATGAGAAAAAAGCTGGGGTTGCGATACTTGTATCAGATAAAATAGACCTCAAAGTAAAGGCCATAATAAGAGATAAGGAAGGCCACTACATAATACTAAAGGGAGCAATCCAGCAAGAAGATATAACTCTGGTAAACATTTATGCACCTAATGCAGGAGCGCCCAAATACATAAAAAATCTCCTGGAAGATATCAAGGGAAAGATCGACATCAATACAATCATAGTAGGGGACTTTAATACACCACTGACATCAATGGATAAATCCTCTGGACAAAAAATTAGCAAAGGAACAGCAATTCTAAATGACACACTAGATCAGATGGACTTAATTGACATCTTCAGAGTATTTCACCCCAAAGCCATGGAATATACGTTCTTCTCAAGTGCACATGGGACATTCTCAAAAATAGACCACATTTTGGGTAACAAGCAAAGTCTCCCCAAATTCAAAAAGATTGAAATCATATCAAGCATTTTCTCAGACCATAATGGCATAATATTAGAAATAAACCACAATAAAAACATTCATAAAAATTCAAACACTTGGAAACTGAATAGCATGCTACTAAACAATGATTGGGTTATCAATGAGATCAAAGAAGAAATTAAAAACATCCTGGAAATGAATGACAATGAAAACACAACATTGCAAATCCTATGGGACACAATGAAAGCAGTCCTGAGAGGGAAGTGTATAGCTCTACAGGCCTATCTCAAAAAACAAGAAAAAATGCTAATAGATCATCTAACTCAACAACTCAAAGAATTAGAAAGGGAGCAACAAGAAAAGCCCACAGTGAGCAGAAGAAAGGAAATAATAAAGATCAAAGCAGAAATGAATGACATAGAGACCAAAAAAACAATACACAAGATCAACAAAACCAAGAGCTGGTTCTTTGAAAGGATAAACAAGATTGATGAACCTCTAGCCAGGCTCACCAAGAAGCAAAGAGAGAGGACCCAAATAAACAAAATCAGAAATGAAAGAGGTGAAATAACAACAGACCCCAAAGAAATTCAAAGGATTGTCAAAAAATACTATGAACAACTCTATTCCAACAAACTAGACAACCTGGAGGAAATGGACACATTCCTAGAAAAACACAACCTTCCAAAACTTACTCAGGAAGAGACTAAAAATCTCAATAGGTTGATAACTATGGAAGAAATTGAAGCAGTCATCAAAAAACTTCCAGCAAACAAAAGTCCAGGGCCAGACGGGTTCACAGGGGAGTTTTACAAAACATTCAAGGAAGAGCTAAAACCTATCCTCCTCAGACTATTCCAGAAAATTCAAGAAGAAGGGACACTCCCAAGCTCCTTCTATGAAGCCAGCATCACCCTAATACCAAAACCAGATAAAGATAACACAATGAAAGAGAATTACAGGCCAATATCCCTCATGAACATAGATGCCAAAATCCTCAACAAAATTCTAGCAAATCGAATCCAGCAGTACATCAGAAAGCTCATACACCATGACCAAGTAGGATTTATCCCTGGGATGCAAGGATGGTACAATATTCGCAAATCAATAAACGTCATACATCACATAAACAAATTGAGAGATAAAAACCATATAGTCATATCAATTGATGCAGAAAAAGCATTTGACAAAATCCAACACCCTTTCTTGATAAAAACTCTCAGCAAGATGGGAATAGAAGGATCATACCTCAACATAATAAAAGCCATATATGACAAACCCACAGCCAACATCATACTCAATGGGCAAAAACTAAAACCATTTCCCCTAAGAACAGGAACAAGACAGGGATGCCCACTCTCACCACTCCTATTCAACATAGTGTTGGAAATACTAGCCATTGCAATCAGACAAGAAGAAGAAATAAAAGGCATCCAAATTGGAAAAGAAGAAGTAAAACTGTCCTTATTTGCAGATGACATGATACTGTACATAGAAAACCCTAAAGACTCCATCAAAAAATTATTAGACTTAATAAATGAATTTGGCAGAGTAGCAGGATACAAAATAAACGCTAAGAAATCTATGGCATTTATATACACCAATAATGATCTTACAGAAAGAGAGACTAAAAAAGCAATCCCATTTACCATCGCACCAAAAAAATTAAGATACCTAGGAATAAACTTAACTAAGGAGGTAAAAGACCTATACACGGAAAACTATACAACACTGAAAAAACAGATAGAGGAAGACATAAACAGATGGAGGAACATACCATGTTCATGGATTGGTAGAATCAACATCATCAAAATGTCCATACTACCCAAAGCAATCTATACTTTCAATGCACTTCCCATTAAAATTCCAATGGCATACTTCACAGACCTAGAACGAACTTTTCAAAAATTCATCTGGAATAAAAAAAGACCCCGAATAGCTACAGCAATCCTGAGAAAGAAGAATAAAGTAGGAGGGATCTCAATACCAGATTTCAAGCTATATTACAAAGCCACTGTTCTCAAAACTGCCTGGTATTGGCACAAGAACAGACATATAGACCAATGGAATAGAATAGAGAACCCAGAAATCGATCCAAATCACTATGCTCAATTAATATTTGATAAAGGAGGCATGAACATACAATGGAGTCAAGACAGTCTCTTCAATAAATGGTGTTGGGAAAATTGGACAGATACATGCAAAAAAATGAAACTAGACCACCAACTTACACCATACACAAAAATAAACTCAAAATGGATCAAGGACTTAAACATAAGACAGGAAACCATAAAAATACTAGAGGAATCTACAGGCAGAAAAATCTCTGACATATGCCAAAAGAACTTCTTCGCTGATACTGCTCCTAGGGCAATGGAAGCTAAAGAGAAAATAAACAAATGGGATTACATCAAAATAAAAAGCTTTTGCACAGCAACAGAAACCATCAATAAAACAACAAGAAAACCCACTGCATGGGAGAACATATTTGCCAATGATGTCAACGATAAGGGTTTAATCTCCAACATTTACAGGGAACTCATGCAGCTTAACAAAAAGAAGATAACCCAATCAAAAAATGGGCAACTGATCTAAATAGAAACTTTTCGAAAGAAGACAGAAGGAAGGCCAAGAGACATATGAAAACCTGCTCTAAATCACTAATCATCAGAGAGATGCAAATCAAAACAACAATGCGGTACCATCTCACACCTGTCAGAATGGCCTTTATCAACAAGTCAACAAATGACAAGTGCTGGAGAGGATGTGGCGAAAAAGGAACCCTCGTCCACTGCTGGTGGGAATGCAGACTGGTGCAGCCACTGTGGAGAACAGTATGGAGTTTCCTTAAAAAACTAAAAATAGAACTCCCATTTGACCCAGTGATCCCTCTTCTAGGAATATATCCTAAGAAACTGGAAACATCAATCAGAAAGGATATATGCACCCGTATGTTCATAGCAGCACAATTCACCATAGCTAAGATTTGGAAACAGCCTAAGTGCCCATCAGCAGATGAATGGATTAAAAAACTGTGGTACATCTACACAATGGAGTACTATGCTGCGGTAAAAAAGAAGGAGCTCTTGCCATTTACAACAATATGGATGGAGATGGAGAACATAATGCTTAGTGAAATAAGCCAGGCAGAGAAAGATAAATATCACATGATCTCACTCATTTGTGGAATATAATGAACAACATAAACTGATGGGGGGAAAATAGATCCAGAAACAGAGAAACATCAATCAGAATGTCAAACCTCAGGGAAGAAATTGTGAGGTAACCAGAAACCCAAGAATGCACGAGAACGCCTTTCCAGCCATGCTAGCAATCATCAGATGTAAGGTAATTTTACCCGGGACAAGAGGGTAAGTATTTTGGACTTATGCTCCTGACTCTTCATGGGTAAGACCACTCATATAGGCTGATCCCCTGACTAACGTAGTCACCAATAATACCAAACACCTTGGTTATCCAGGAGGTCCATGGGGGGGGGGGAGGGGGCAAGAAAGTATAAATACACAGGGATCTCCACCCAGCTTCCCTTTTGTATGACACAAAATCAAAACAATGCCCCTTTGTGTGTAAAATTAAAGAGAGGTTTCTGGCTTGTGTGGACACCAAAGAAAGGGTGTCACTACCATCACTACTTGCCCGTGGTAGAAGTGCAGAAAATGTAACCAAGACCTTGTCTATACAAAAAGAAATAGACAGCCAGTTTGAAAGGGTATTGCCATGGACTGGAACAAAGAATATCCTTACATGATATTATTCTACACTGTCATTAAAAATTTTCCCAGACTTGGATCACCCCCATTACATATAATAATTCCTCACACCCATGGGGTGGGGGGAATCATCTGTTTGGTGCTTGGAGACAAACGTAACACATCTCTAGATATTTTAGAATTACAACAGCATATTATATAATTACCCCAAACAAACTTACAAACTAATTCTTTGAATGTCTGGCAGCAATTTTAAAAGGACATGAAAGGGTTAAATCCCTTCCACTATGTAGAGGGCCCCCTGGGAAGGCACCTGAGCATTCTAAATTGGCCCCTCTTGCCCTTTTAGCCAAGAGGGACCTGCTTCTCACAATCCAATTGTCCACAGCTATTGCCTGAGCTTCTGTTCATGCCAAGGGTGAAACCTCATGATGGCTGGTACCATGGATGTGTCTCTCGCCCAGTGGGGTGAGCTGGGCCTCCCTGGAGAAGAAACCTGGGTTCCACAAGATATGTGATCAGTGCTGGGACCCTGCCAGCAGGCGAGGGGATCCCAAGACAGGTGCCGGGCGCGGAGGCCATGGGGGCATAGGCGACCAAGGAGACAGAACTAAACCTCACATCACCCTGCTTGGCCCCGGAGGATGGCTGGTTAGCCAGAGACGGGTAAGATTCCTCAGGGAAGGAACAACCTAAGACAGGCACAGTCGCACAGGGGCCATCAGGAGAGAACTTGGGGGTCAACAGAGGTGGGGCACAGACCTTCACCCCCCCAAGTTTGCAGGGGCCTGAACCCTCACCCCTGCTGAAGGAGATCTCCTGCCCCCATGGCTGCTCAGCTTCACATGCCCAGCTCAAATCGGGACCCAGGTAACAGAGACTTGGCCGACAGCAGATGCCCTCTCACCGCAACAAGACTTGATGGAGATGTCTTGCACCCATGTTCCGGGGAACTGGGGTCTAGGATATCTAAATCCAGCCTAGCACCAGGAATGCTCAGGGCCTACTCAAGAAGGCAAATAATCCTCTCCACTAATAATTACAGGGTAAAACAAGATGGTTGTTAGAATATTAAATTTGACAGTAAAATAGTAGTCAAGTTTTCAGACTAATTTAAATTGGCCAACCAAAATAAGCAAATACTCTAGAAAAATCAATTGTACTGGACAAAAAAGCTGTTACTAAAGTGTTAACTAAAATTTTTATTGGTAGTTCATCTCATGGTAAAATTGCATAACATATAATGAACCTAAAGCAGTCACATTTTAGTGCAAAAAAGTAAAATTTAAAAGCTATCAAGATTACAGCATAAAATTTCCAAAAGCCTCCCAATATTTAAACCAAAAAAGGGGGGATAGTAGAAGAATATCATGTAAGGAAAAATATCCTGCAAATAAATTACATCTAGAAAATTTTTACTTTAGAAAATTAACTTTCATTTGTAATGCTAACAGCAAGTCACCCAGGTAAAACATACATGGTGTCAAAACAAGCCAAAGGAAAATCATTTGGGCAAAAAAATGAAAAAGGATCGCAAATCAAAGTCATAGAAAATATTCCTTTATTAACTTTTGGTCGAGAATATGTTTGTATGTTTTCAGAAAACAACTCCGAGACATGTGGATTCCTGCAATAGAGAGGAATTGACAGGAGTGCTCCAGCCATGAAGTCAGAAGAGAAACAGTCCAGAGATGGAAGACGCTGACGATGCCTTGCCATACTAGCAGTCAGCAGATATGCGTCACTGCAGATTGCCCAGGACCAAACCAGAGAGGGTCAGACCTGCAATACCACCATTTGTCCACCATCCAGAACTGAAATATCATTGCTGTTATGAACACATTAACAACTGTTGGACATAGAAACCGGGACTCAAAAGAACTGTTGGCCCAGAAAGAAACTCACTACAGACTGATTCATTTGCCTCTCAGCATAACCATTATTGCTTGTCTCATTTTCAGTTCCTATAAGTGTATTCCTAGTATCACATGAGCTCACTCATCTAGGGGAAAAGATGAACAACATAGACTGAAGAACAAGAACAGCATCCATCAGACTGTCAGACCTCAGAGGGAAAGTAGGGGAGGGTGGGGACAAGGGAGATAGATCAACCAAAGGACTTGTGTGCTTGCATATGAGCCTAACCAATGATCACGGACAACAGGGGGAGGGGGGCTTGTGTGTGTGGGGGATTGGGAAGGGAACGGGGGGAGGGGGTTGAGGACAAATATGTGATACCTTAATCAATAAAGTAATTTAAAAAAAAAAAAAAAAAAAAAAAAAAAAGACTCCAAGAGCAAGGAAGGGAAGTCAACTAGTAAAGCCTCTGAAGATGTCAGACATATTTGAGATAATAATGTCAAGTTAATAATGTCTAAGTTCACATCTTATTTCAGGGAATGGATGAACATTATAGGTGTAAGTTCCATCATCCTATGTGAAATTGCTCTTTTAAGTGAAATTAATTTTGATACCTTAAATGTGTATGGTGTCTTTCTTTTCAAAGGAAGTTTTCTCAGACTGAGGCTTACAAGTACATAGCATTGGTTGTTAGCAGAACCTTGCAAAGGGAAATAAATGTCCCAAACCATGTTATTCTTTCTTCCAGCTCAACTTCATAATCTTTACCACACAACCTCCCACACTTGACCACCATATAGCCAAAGAAAAACACAAAATATATGCTACTACATATATAAACACTTCTTTTGGAGTAGAGGAACAAATCTATCCCAGAATCTTCTGGGGAATCTCAATATATACATTTATCTAATTGAGTAAAAAAATTATTGAACAGCCATATTTTACCATATACCTAGAAAGCTCTATAGGATTAAAACATGAGCAAGATAGATAAGATTCTTGCCCTTATAGAGCCCCCCTACTGGTAGGGGATAAATAAAAACACACTAAAATAGTACTGTGTGAAAAGTGACAATAGAAAAAATACAAACTATTATATGCTGGCCCAACATAACTACTGATATTATCCCTCTTTGTCTTAACCATACCAGACCTCAGGCCCTGAACCTAACTGTCCCCTATACCTGGGCTCCTGAGCATTAAAGAGGAAAAAATCAACATGATATAGAAAAATGTTAGTTACATTCAAACAAGTGGTTAGAATAAGATGGAACTTGGAGACATTGTAGAAAATAGGTACTAGGCAAAGTACCAAAAATTAGGTACAGCGGTATAGCGGCAGATTTGGAAATTACCGAAAAATCGGTACAGCAGTCTGGTAGGGTTAAGAAATGTCCTTGTTTAGATGTTAAGTTATATGACCACCCTTAATATAGGATTTAAGAGGAGATACATCTAACCAAGCCCTGGATATTCAAGGGCAATCTCTCAGGGGAAACTATGGTTAAAAGCCATAACCTAAACGGTGAGTAGGTGAAAGATAATGATAGCTGGACAAAACTGAGAGGAATGGTGCTCATGGCAAATAATACAATCATGAAAATCCCATAAAGAAGATTTTCTGGCTCACTAAACAAAAGCAAGTTTACCTGAAATATTTAAAGAATGGGAGAAAGTGTGCAAAATAAGGAAGCAGATTAGGCAGGAAGCAAAGCCACTTTTCTGTCCTGAACACACCAAGCAAGCTCTAGCTTCTTGCATCCTTTGTTTCCCTTATTTAACATATGGCTCTCTTTATCACTTTACTGTAGCCTATGTTCAACTGTCACCTAATCAGAGAGACCTCCTTTACCCTCCTAATAAAAAAATAATACCCCTCCCCATCATTTTCTATCCACTGATTTACTTCATTTTTCTTTTACAGTTACTAGTAACTGCTATATAATTTATCATCTCTGTTCCCCCAGTAGAATGTGAGCTTACTGAGAGAACCTTTATTTCTTCTTTTCATTTCTGTATCCCCGGTACCTAAAATTATTCCTGGCACGTTGTGTTTGTTCAATAAATATCTGATATCCATGGCCAGTGTGGCTCAGCATTAGAGTGTCAGCCCATGCACCATAGGGTTGCAAGTCTAATTCTTGTCAAGGGAACATACCTGGGTTGCAGGTTCAATTCCCAGCCGGTCAGGGTACATGTGGGAGGCAACCAATCGAAGTGTCTCTCTCACATGGAAGTTTCTCATTCTCTCTCTCTCTTCTCTCTCTCTCTCTCTCTCTCTCTCTCTCTCTCTCTCTCTCTTTCTCTCTCTCCCCCCTTTCCACTTCCCTCCCTTCCTCCCACTCACTCTAAAAGTCAATGGAAAAAATAGCTTTGGATGAGGGTTAACATAATAAATAAATAAATAAATAAATAAATAAATAAATAAACAAACAAATAAATAAAAGCTGGTAAATGAAGACAAGGAAAGCACTAAGAAAAGTGCCTGGCAAATAAAGAGAACTAAAAAGGTTCAACTATTTTCATTATGAAATCCTATATAATAAAGAGGTAATATGCAAATTGACCATCATGCCCTCACACAAGATGGCTGACCCCAAGTGCTCACAAGATGGCCACCCCCATGTGATCACAAGATGGCCACGCCCATGTTGTCACAAGATGGCTGTCCCCATGTGGCCACAAGATGGCCATGCCCATGTCATCACAAGATGGCTGGCAGGGGAGAGCAGTTGTGGGTGATCAGGTCAGCAGGGAAGGGCTGTTAGGGGCAACCAGGCCAGCATGGGAGGGCAGTTGGGGGTGACTGGGCCAGGAGTGGAGGACACTTGGTGGCTACCAGGCCAGCAGGGGAGCAGTTAGGTGTCAATCAGGCTGGCAGGGGAGTGGTTAGGGGGCTATCAGGCTGGCAAGCAGAGTGGTTAGGGGCAATCAGTCAGCCAGGCAGGCAAGTGATTAGAGCCAGCAGTCCCGGATTGTGAGAGGAATGTCCGACTGGGATCAGGCCTAAATTGGCAGTCAGACATCCCCCGAGGGGTCCCAGATTGGACAAGGTGCAGGCTGGGCTGAGGGACACACACCTTCTGTCCAGTGCATGAATTTCGTGCACCAGGCCTCTAGTATTGACATAAGAAGACAAAATAAAAAAAACTAGAGTATTTGAGTATTACAGTATTACTGATAGGAAATTTGGGTTTGTCTCTGCTTGAAACATCCCATAAAAGGAAGGACTTCACTACTCCTAGGGCAGACTATACCAAGATTAGACCAAAAGTCTATTTATTCCAAGATTTTCTCTTAGGTTGAGCTGAAATTTGCCTTTGTAACTTCTTCCATCTCTTCAAAATTTATTGAAAAACACAAAGCAAATGCTTTCTGGAAGTTAAAATCTGCTATTATTTTTCTTTACTTTTAATTAGAACAAAAAGACTCAATTCCTTGATCTGTATTTCATGAATTTGTTAGTCTTTCAAAATATTCAGTCATAGGATCTGACTCATAGGTTTCATTGGTTCCTGCATATCATTATTAATGTAATTTATGATTCGGTAAGCATTTTATTTTATTTTTCATTTCTTAATTTTAAAAATTTATTTTTATTGTTGAGAGTATTACAGATATCCTCCTTTGCTCTACCCTATTGCTCCCCTCCACCCAGTTCCCACCCTGCCCCAGGCCTTCACTGCCCTATTGTCTGTAAGCATTTTAATAACTGCATTTACTGAAGCAGTTATGTAATTAATTGTACATGAGCATTGGTTTATTTTTAAGTATTTTCTCTAAAACACATATGATATACTGATTAAAATGGTTAATTTAGTTAGTTAATACAGAATTTTACAATTTATACTTGAAACAAGAGAAAAGCTAATCTCAGCCAAATGCCTCCACCATTATTTAGTATAGTAAATCCTTGATGTTGAGGATTTAAAATTCAAAGTTTCAATTATTCATAGAAGATCCAAATAATAGTTGCATGTAACATTCTGTAATTTTGTTGAGGCATGAGTTTTCCTGAGGCATGGACTGAACAGCCTGCAAGGTTACCATGTAACAGTGAGTCTCTTAGGTTATGAGTGAGCCAAGCTAACTCCTTAGACTGTATATCTTAATATGGCTTTGTTATTTCCTGCTTGAACTTGCATATATATTTTATGGGATTAAAATGTATGTTACAGTAATATTAGAAAATATGGGGGATACCCAGAGATTTAGTAGTTTGTTATAGACTATTGCAGGTCTAATATAGGTCTTAGACAGATGGTCAATAATACTCTACTGCCACCTGGTGACATCATGTTGTCCACTCAGCATAAATTTATGATCCAGTCCCTTCCATACCAATGTACTTAGGATTCTTTTGCCAGTTAGGATGAGCTCTTGACCAATACCCATGTTCTATACAACCTCAAATTAGAGTAAGGAGACCAGGTTTTATGTGAACAGTGATAAGTGGGAAAAGGTCAGAGGATCCTCATACTGCTGAACCAGAGTAAAAAAAAAAATAATATATATATATACATATATATATATATATATATATATATATATATATACATATATATGTATACACACACACACACACACACACACACATATATATATATATATAATATTCTTTTTTAAAATTTCTTTATTGATTAAGGTGTCACATATTTGTCCTCATCCCCCCATTCCCATCCCACACCCCTCCCCACGGATGCCCTCACCCCCCTGTTGTCCTTAACCGCTGGTTAGGCTCGTATGCATGCACACCAGTCCTTTGGTTGATCTCTCCCCCTACCCCCACCCACCCCTCCCCTCCCTCTGAGGCCCGACAGTCTGATCAATGCCTCCTTGTTTCTGGGTCTGTTCTTGTTCATCAGTCTATGTTGTTTATCAATTCCCCTAGATGAGTGAGATCATGTGTTACTAGAAATATACTTATAAGAACCGAATGTGAGACGAGCAATAATAGTTATGCTGACAGGCAAATGAATCAGTCTGTAGTGAGTTTCTTTCTGGACCAACAGTTCTTTTTAGACCCAATTTCAATGTCCACTAGGTCATTATGTGTACATGTCAGCACTGACATTTCAGTTCTGGATGGTGGACAAATGGTGGTAATGCAGGTCCGACTCCCTCTGGTTTGGTCTCACCCAGACCCAGGGGCGCGGCCTCACCCGGACTCAGGGGCGCGTGGCCTCACCCGGACCCAGGGGCCCACGGCCTCACCCGGATCCCGGGGCACGTGGCCTCACCCGGACCCAGGGGCGCGTGGCCTCACCCGGACCCAGGGGCATGTGGCCTCACCCAGTCTCAGGACGCAGCCTTGTGGCCTCTCCTGGACCCGGGATCCAGCCTCACCTGGACCCAGGGACGTGTGGCCTCACCAGGACCCGGGGCGCGTGGCCTCACCCGGACCCAGGTGCGTGCGGCCTCACCCGGATCCAGGATCCAGCCTCACCCGAACCCAGGGGTGCGTGGCCTCACCCGGACCCAGGGGCGCACGGCCTCACCTGGATCCAGGGGCGTGTGGCCTCACCCAGTCCCAGGTGCGCGTGGCCTCTCCCGGACCTGGGATCCAGCCTCACCCGGACCCGGGTCCCAGCCTCACCCGGACCCAGGGGCGCGTGGCCTCACCCGGACCCAGGGTTGTGCGGCCTCACCCGGACCCAGGGGCACGTGGCCTCATCCAGACCCAGGGGTGTGTGGCCTCACCCAGACCCAGGGGCACGTGGCCTCACCTGGACCCAGTGGCGCGCATCCTCACCCAGACCCGGGGGCGTGCGGCCTCACCTGGGCCCGGGTCCCAGCCTCACCCAGACCCAGGGGTGTGTGGCCTCTCCCGGACCCAGGGGTGCAGCATCACCCAGACCCAGGAAAAGATAAAATATTTTTAAGCAAATTCAATTAAGTCATGACTGAATAATTAATTTTTGGAACATAAAAATTTTTTCATTTGAAATTATCATGGTATTTAAATACTCTTTGTATCTGGTTAAAACTAAATTTAACTGAACATAATGCTTTAGAGAAGCTATTCTATATTTTTTTATAATCCATTTCTTTTGAAAATTTGTGTTTTTTTTTTACTTTTTTTTTCTTTTTTTAAAATTTCTTTATTGATTAAGTTATCACATATTTGTCCTCATTCCCCCATTCCCATCCCACACCCCTTCCCACGCATGCACCTACCCCCCTGTTGTCCTTAACCACTGGTTAGGCTCATATGCATGCACACAAGTCCTTTGGTTGATCTCTCCCCTATATCCCCACACTCCCCTACCCTCCCTCTGAGGCCCAACAGTCTGATCCATCCCTCCTTGTTTCTGGGTCTGTTCTTGTTCATCATTCCATGTTGTTCATCATTTCCCCTAGATGAGTGAGATCATGTGCTACTGGAAATACACTTATAAGAACCAAAAATGAGACAAGCAATAATGGTTATGCTGAAAGGCAAATTAGTCTATAATGAGTTTCTTTCTGGGCCAACAGTTCTTTTGAGTCCCAATTTCTATGTCCAACAGTTCTTTATGTGTACATAACAGCAATGATATTTCAGTTCTGGATGGTGGACAAATGGTGGTAATGCAGGTCTGACCCTCTCTGGTTTGGTCCTGGGCAATCTGCAGTGATGCACAGCTGCTGACTGCTAGTATGGCAAGGCATCGTCAGCGTCTTCCATCTATGGACTGCTTCTCTTCTGTCTTCATGGCTGGAGTAGTCCTGTCGATTCCTCTCTGTTGCCAGAATCCACATGGTCTCGGAGTTGTTTTCTGAAAATATACAAACAAATTCTCGACCAAAAGTTAATAAAGGAATATTTCCTATAAGTTTGACTTGGGATCTTTTTTCATTTTTTGCCCAAATGATTTTCCTCTGGCTTGTTTTGACACCTTTTGTGTTTTTCATGGGTGTCTTGCTTTTAGCATTACAATTATTTTTCTAAAGTACAAATTTTCTAGATGTAATTTACTTACAGGATATTTTTCCTTACATGATATTCTTCTACTATCCCTCCTTTTTTGATTTAAATATTAGGAGGCTTTTGAAAAAATTTTAATGTAGTCTTGATAGCTTTTAAATTTATTTTTTTCACTATAATATGACTGCTTTAGGTTCATTACCTACTATGCAATTTTATCATGAGACTAGCGTTCCAGTTGCAGGAAAAATCCTGCAATAGGATTTCCTGCTGCACTCTACCCCGCCTCTGCTCCTCCCTTGTCGCCCGCCCCGCCTTCTCCTCCAGCCTGCCTGCTTTTCCCTTTGCCCCCAGCCCTGACTTCGCTCCTCCCTTCTCCTCCCCCCCCACCCCAGCTTGCTTGCTTTTTCAAAGCTTTACTCCCTTCTGCAGCTCTTGGCTTCTTTCAATGCTGTCTTGATATGCAAATTAGCCACCATCTTTGTTGGGGTAATTTGCATACTCGTCCTGATTGGTTAGTGGGCATGGCTTGGCTGGTGGGCATGGCTTATGAGTAGCGAAGGTGCGGTCAATTTGCATATTTGTCTATTATTAGATTAGATTAACTAATAAAAATTTTAGTTAACACTTTAGGAACTGTTTTTTGTCCAGTACTATTAATTTTTTTAGAATATTCACTTGCTTCAATTAGCCAATTTAAATTAGTCTGAAAACTTGACTACTATTTCACTGTCAAATTTATTATTCTAACAACAATCTTATTTTACCCTGTAAATATTAGTGGAAAGGATTATTTGCCTTCTTGAGTAGGCCCTGAGTATTGCTGGTGGTAGGTTGGATTTAGATATAAAAAATACACTTCCCCTCACCATGGGTTCAAGACAACTCAAACAATTCTTGTTGCAGTGAGAGGGCAGCTGCTGTCGGCCAAGTCTCTGTCTGTTACCCAGGTCCCGATTTGACCTGGGCATGGGACTTAACTTTTTGTTTTCAAATAATCATAGATTCATAAGAAGTTGCAAAGATAGTAAAGAGAGGTCCCAGATATACTTCACCCAGTCCCACAATGGTTACATTTTAGGTAATCATATTATAACATCAAAACCAGAAATGACAGTGCTACCATGTAATTTTATCACATGTAGTCATCACCAGAATCATGACGTAGAACTAACTATCCCCTCACCACAAAGATCCCTTGTGTTACATATGCCTTTATAGTTTCAGATTCCCCACCATCCACCCACTACCATAGTTTACCCTATAATTTTGTCATTTCAAGAATGTTATATAAATGGAATCATACAGAATATGAAATTTTGAGATTGCCTTTTTTTTTACACTCAGCATAATGTATTTGAGAGCCATTCAAGTTGTTACATGTTATAAATAGCTTATTTCTTTTCATTGCTGAGTAGAATTTCATGGTATAAAGGTACCAGTTTGTGTAACCATTCGCCCAGTATGACATTTTGTTTGTTTCTAGTTTGGGTATATTACCAATAAAGCTTCTATAAACATTTGAAAACAATATTTTATGTGTCTGAGGATGCTCAGAGACAGTGTGCATCTGTCTCTTCTTTGTCATTCCAGATGGTTTTACACAGGGAAAGGGTAAAAAAATCATAGCATCCACTAGTACCAGTAACATTGTTAAAAGGAAAATCCCAAATCAAAGTCCCAATTAAAGACATTAATTGTAGAATATAATTTGTAAAAAGTAGGCTACCACTATTATCACCACCATCCTACATGTTATGTACAAGTGCATGTATTGGGGCCTTATAAATACCAGGTAGTGGCGTTTTAGATGTCTTAGATAAAAACATCAACTAGGAAGTGTTAGCAACTATGAACCAACTACTGTATACTAGTATGTATTGGTATATTCTGTACCAGAGAAGTCTGTCCAATGATTCTATGTTGACCAAATCCAATAGGGATTAAAAGTCATGTGTTAAGTGAATATATGTAAGAGTGGGATTTAGTGGACAAAAAAATAATAAACATGTTTTAAAGTATCAGGTTATTGAATGTCAGTGGATTTACAAATTGGCCAATATGAAACTTGGCAAATATATCCCCAATATAAAGAATGAAATAACAACAACAAAAAAAAATACAACAGTGCATAATAAAAGGAGTGATGTCTTTGGCTGAGGGCTTTATAATTATCTTAAGAACATCTGCTGAGGCCTACTCTGGGATTCCTCCTCCCCTATGAATAAATCTGAAGGTGTCACCATAGACCAGCCATTTAAGATGAGTTCAAAAGGAGTTCATTACATCACATTCACTGTTTCTCTACCAAGGTATCTATAGGTAGATTAAAGCCCCATTATCAGAAAGTCTTTTACAGATTGTTGTTGCCAGAGTTGGGGGTTGGGGTGAGCAAAATGGGTGAAAGTGATCAAAAGGTACAAACTTTCAGTTATAAGATAAACACGTTCTGGAGTGTAATGTACAGCATGGCAACTGTAAGTAACAATACTGTGTTGTACATTTGAAAGTTTCTAAGAGAATAAATCTTAAAAGTTCTTATCACAAGAGAAAAACAATTGTAACTATGTGAGGGGATGAATGTTAACTGAATGTGCTAATCAATTTGCAATACATACATATATCATTATGTTGTACACCTAAAACTAGTACTGTGTTATATGTCAATTAGAGGCCTGGTGCATTCATGCACCAGTGGGGTCCCTTGGCCTGGCCTGCAGGGATTGGGTCTGTGGAGATGCTGCCAAACTGGCTCTCTGACATCTTCTGAGGGGTCCTGGATTGTGAGAGGGTGGTTCTCGGGTGATGCACCCTGGAATCGGGCTCCCTCCTATCTGGATTGAGCCTGTGGGGATTGGGCTCCCTCCTGTCTGGATCTGTTTCCATGCCTGTGTTTTCTGTTCCTGCAGTGAGCATCTGCCCTGGGATGGTCAGTGCACATCATAGCTACTGGTCAACCAGTCGACCAGTTGCTTAGGCTTTTATATATATAGATTTTATCTCAATAAAACTGGAAAAAAACCAGTCTCTTGTCTCAAAAAGTCAGCATTTTTTATCTCTATTTTCAGCTATAGATAGGTCAAATTAGTTTAAACATCATTTGAGCATATCTCCACTTCCCCTCATGGGAAATAAGGTTTGTAAAACCTCTTTCCTGTTTACAGAGTTTATTGTGAAGGTAAATTGAAGAATGGAAGAGACATGTTTTCAGTTCTTTGTTAAAAATATCCAATATAAATTTCGGAACTCTGATATTTTTACAAAACTGGACAGGTTGTTTAGTTCAGGAGGTGAGAAAAGACACTTTCCCAAAAATGTGGTGACAAATAATTTTGGGTTGAGTCCTAAACTTATTAAACTGTCAGTGCTGAATTATCAGTAAATCAAAAAGGATGTTAATGAGCATCTGTGTTTCAGCTTTCACTGCCATTTGGCAAACAGTAGCACAAAAAGAAAATGGTAATTAGCAATAAAGGTGAGTTTATTGGTTGTGCAATTGACAGAGGCTGTATGTCTCTTCTGCACAGTATAAAGTCCTTTATAAAACTGCCAGGCAATGGATGCAAAACCTATTCTCTTTTCCTTTAGGCTAGAGCTTCATGACCTTGAAGTGTCACTAGAGGAAAATCAATTAATGTGGGAATGATAATTTATTCTTTTCATTAAAAAACAAAACAAAGAGATGTAACAAAGTGAGTAAAATATAGGTAACCCTCAATCTCTGCTTCCTCCAAAGGCCTTCCTTAACCTGTGGGATATGATGCTATATCCAGGTAGATAGATAGTTTCAGCATTGAGTTGAATTATAGGACATGCAGTTGGTGTCTTTGAATTGCTTGTTTCCCCACACTAATAAGTGGGAATAGGTACTAGGATAAAAACTATCTATCCATAAGAAAATATACAAAAATCTGGGTGGTGAACATAACATGAGAGGGCAATATATTGTGGGGTTTTTATTTGTTTGTTTGTTTTTTTTAGAGATTTTTTAAAAATATATTTTATTGATTTTTTACAGAGAGGAAGAGAGAGGGATAGAGAGTTAGAAACATCGATGAGAGAGAAACATCGATCAGCTGCCTCCTGCACACCCCCCACTGGGGATGTGCCCACAACCAAGGTACATGCCCTTGACCAGAATCGAACCTGGGACCCTTGAATCCGAAGGCCGACGCTCTATCCACTGAGCCAAACCGGTTTCGGCTGTGGTTTGTTTTTTTTTTTGTTTTTTTTTTTTTTTTTGTAGTTTAGTTTATTTGAAAGATAAATAAGGTAACCTACTCTGCCTAACTTATTCCACTCAGCACACGTGATTAAAAAATCATCACTTACATGAAAAATTTTGGTTACAAAGTGAAAAACACAGAAATAAATAAGCCATGCAATGGGTGGAACAGGATGGGGTGGGAGTGAGAGTGTTGTGTTGACTTTTGCCTCAGTCATCTACTTTTTCTTTTCTTCCTTTTCATGGTTATAGTGCATAAAATAAATTATGCCTTTTCATGGGCTTTTATACAGTAGGATTTTCTGAATGACTATCTCCTGAATCAACTGCTATGAGATATGAAGCTAAATAGGATGTGGACTTACATTGCTAGGTGAGTGGGTGTCGCAGTCTGCTTTGTTGATGGATGTGGCCATTGGGTAGTATTAATGGGGAGCATAAGACATTTTGGGGGTTAGCAATCTGAATTTGTTCCAGTAACCTGCTTTCTACTGCATGCTCTTGTTAGCAGATAATTAACTCCAATTGTGAAAGAATGTAGGAGATTAGCAGCTGGACTCTGTACCTAGTTAATCACTGTCCCTAATGCACATTCCTGAAGTCACTGCCCCTTCCTTAATTATCTGGTCTTGCAAGACCTATTTACCTTAATACTTCCAATTTACAAGGGGCCATAAACCAAGGATGTAACAGCTTAACTAGAGGGAGGTCACTGATGCCATCCAGGATGGACATGAGATACAATCTAAGTTAACCATTCTAACTGACTCTCGAGATGAGGTGGGGGGAGGGCCTGTAAGAGTCCACTACAGAAGCTTGGTAGTTAGGAAACAAAGAATCTCAGAAATATATAAAGAGAAAATTTCATTGTTTATGGGGTTCAGGATCTGGATCTTAGAGTCCCCTGAACCAGCAGCGAGGCTTTGAATAAAGGCTTTTCCTGAAACCTCTGAGTGTCTAGCTGTCTTCTTCTACACCAATTCTATAACAGTATAATTACCACTTGTACTTATTTTCCATAAAGACCTTCTGAAGTTAGTACCTTTACACTGTAATGGAATATAAGTTGGTACAAGCACTGTGAAAAATCACTTGGCATTAAAAAGTATATGACCCAGTAATTACACTTCTATTATAGACTCTGAACAAACCATTAGAAATATGTACCAAGAAACATATTTACAGGAGCCTTTGTAATAGCTAAAAAACAATCAATCAATCAGACAAGCAAACAGAAATGTCACAAAGTCCAAACACAGGAGAATAAATTAATAGTGGTAGTTACAGAGGGGAATTCTATAAAGTAGGGAAAATGAATGAACCAGAACAACAGATCATTGAAGACTACATACAAGATGATTTTGTTTATATAAAGTCAAAGACATGAAAAAATTAAAATACATCTTTTTAAAAGATATATATGTAGAAAAACTATGAAAGAAAGCATTGGAATAATGAATACATAATTCAGGATATTAGTTTTCTTTGTTGGGGGGAAGGGAAAACTATTAGGTAGGGGCTTAGAAGGGGCATCAAAGAAACTGGTCATGTTTAATTGAAGGGGCATCAAAGAAACTGATCATGTTTAATTGTTTAGGATTGGTGGTGAGTATATGTAGGTTTCTTTCCTTTTCCTTTTTCTTTTTTGTGACTTTACATAATTTTTTAAATTTTTCAATTAGAGGTGACATACTATATTATGTTAGTTTCAGGTATACAACTCAGTGATTAGACATTATATAACTTACTAAGTAATCACCCCAATAAATCTAGTACCCACCTGACACCATATATAGTTATTGCAATATTATTGACTATATTCACTATGCTGTACTTTATATCCCCATGACTATACTGTAACTACCAATTTGTAACAGTTCTTAATCCTTTCACCTTTTTCACCCATCACCCCAACCTTCCTACCATCTGGCAACCAGCCAAATGTTCTCTATATCTACGAATTTGTTTCTGTTCTTATTTGTTTATTTTTAAATTTAGATTCCATGTATAACTGAAATCATATGGCATTTGCCTTCCTCTGCCTGACATTCCATTCTGCACAACACCCTTGGGTCCAACCATGACGTTGCAGATGGTAAGATTTCATTCTTTTTTATGGCTGAATCATATTTCATTGTACATATATACTATTTTTTCTTTATCTATTGATGGACTCTTAGGGTGGCTATTGTAAATAATGCCACAGTGAAAATATGGAAGTATATGCCTTTAGATTTAGTGCTTTGAGTTTATTTGGACAAATACCAAGAAGTGGAATGGTTAACTCCTTCTTTGTCTTTTATTATATAGCCTTTGTTATAAAGTTTATTTTGCCTAGTATTTTTGTTTGTTTTTATATTCATGAACTACTGTTTTCCATCCCTTTACTTTATTTTATTTTTTGCAAACTTTATTTTTTTCTCCATTTTTTAAATTAAGGTATTATATCTGTACATATCTTACCATTGCCCCCCCCCCCCAACTTCCATACATGCCCTCACCCCCACAGTGTTTTGCATCCATTGGTTATGCTTATATGCATGCATACAAGTCCTTCGGTTAATCTCTTATCTCCCCCATCTCTCCTTAACTGTCCTGCTGTAATTTGACAGTCTGTTTGATGCTTTACTGCCTCTGTATCTATCTTTTTGTTCATCAGTTTATAAAGTTCTTTATTATCCACAAATGAGTGATATCATGTGGAATTTTTCTGTCATTGACTGGCTTATTTCACTTAGCATAATCTTCTCCAATTCCATCCAGGTTGCTGCAAATGATGAGAATTCCTTCTTTTTTATGGCAGCATAATATTCCATTGTGTAGAAGTACCATAGTTTTCGGATCCAGTCATCTGCTGATGGGCATCTAGGCTGTTTCCAAATCTTATCTATTGTAAATTGTGCTGCTATGAACATAGAGGTGCATATATCCTTTCTTATTGGTGTTTCCAGTTTCTTAGGATATATTCCTAGGAGTGGGATTACTGGGTCAAATGGGAGTTCCATTTTCAGTTTTTGAGGAAACTCCATACTGTTCTCAACAGTGGCTGAACCAGTCTGCATTCCCACCAGCAGTGCACAGGGTTCCTTCTGCTCTGCATCCTCGCCAGAACTTGTCATTTGTTGATTTGTTGATAATAGCCATTCTGACAACTGTGAGACATTACCGCATTGTCGTTCTGATTTGCATCTCTCGGATAATTAGTGACTTTGAGCATGTTTTCATATGTCTCCTGGCCTTCCTTCTGTCTTCTTTCGAAAAGATTCTATTTAGATCCGTTGCCCATTTTTTTATTGGATAATTTGTCTTCCTTTTATTAACTTGTATAAGTTGCCTGTAGATGTTGAAGATTAAAACTTTGTCAGTGATAACATTTGCAAATATGTTCTCCCATACAGTGGGCTTTCTTATTGTTTTGTTGATGGTTTCTTTTGCTGTGATTTTTTTTTTTTATTTTGATCTAGTCCCATTTGTTTATTTTCTCTTTAGCTTCCATTGCCCTAGGAGCAGTATCGGTGAAGAAGTTCTTTTGGCATATGTCTGAGATTTTGCTGCCTGTGGATTCCTCTAGTATTTTTATGGTTTCCCGTCTTATGTTTAAGTCCGGTATCAATTTTGAGTTTATTTTTGTGTATAGTGTAAGTTGGAGATCTAGTTTCATTTTTTTGCATGTATATATCCAATTTACCCAACACCATTTATTGAAGAGACTGTCTTGACTCCATTGTATGTTCATGACTTCTTTGTCAAATATTAATTGGCATAGTGATTTGGGTTGATATCTGGATTCTCAATTCTATTCCATTGGTCTATATGTCTGTTCTTGTGCCAGTACCAGGCTGTTTTGATAAAAGTGGCTGTGTGATACGACATGAAATCTGGTATTGAGATCCCTCCTACTTTATTTTTCTTTCTCAGGATTGCTGTGGCTATTTGGGGTCTTTTTTTATTCCAGATGAATTTTTGGAGTTCTTTCGAGGTCTGTGAAATATGCCATTGGTATTTTAATGGGGAGTGTATTGAATCTATAGATTGCTTTGGGTAGTATGGACGTTTTAATGATGTTGATTCTACTAATCCATTAACATGGTATGTTCTTCCATCTGTTTATATCTTCCTCTATCTCTTTTTTTAGTGTCCTGTAGTTTTCCACATATAGGTCTTTTACCTCCTTAGTTAAGTTTATTCTTAGGTATCTTAATAATATTGGTGCTATGGTAAATGGGATTGCTTTTTTAGCCTCTCTTTCTGTAAGTTCACTATTGGTGTATAGAATTGCCATGGATTTCTTGGCGATAATTTTGTATCCTGCTACATTGCTGAATTCATTTATTAAGTCTATTAATTTTTTGATGGAATCTTTCGGGTTTTTTATGTACAATATCATGTCATCTGCAAATAAGGACAGCTTTACTTCTTCTTTTCCAATTTGGATGCCTTTCATTTCTTCTTCTTGTCTGATTGCAATGGCTAATACTTCCAGTACTATGTCAAACAGGAGTGGTGAGAGTGGGCATCCCTGTCTTATTTCTGTTCTTAGGGGAAATTATTTTAGTTTTTGCCCATTAAGTATGATGTTAGCTGTGGGTTTATCATAT
Source organism: Eptesicus fuscus (assembly GCF_027574615.1). Taxonomy (NCBI): domain Eukaryota; kingdom Metazoa; phylum Chordata; class Mammalia; order Chiroptera; family Vespertilionidae; genus Eptesicus; species Eptesicus fuscus. Next base: position 87,951,283 of record NC_072473.1, read on the forward strand.
ATAGCTTTTATTAAGTTGAGGTATGATCCTTCTATTCCCACCTTGTTGAGAGTTTTTTTCAAGAAATGGTGTTGGATTTTGTCAAATGCTTTTTCTGCATCAATTGATATGACTATGTGATTTTTATCTCTCAATTTGTTTATGTGATGTATCACGTTTATTGATTTGCAGATATTGTACCATCCTTGTATCCCTGGGATAAATCCTCCTTGGTCATGGTGTATGATCTTTCTGATGTACTGCTGGATCCGATTTGCTAGAATTTTGTTGAAGATTTTGGCATCTATGTTCATGACGGATATTGGCCTATAATTCTTTTTCATTGTGTTGTCTTTATCTGGTTTTGGTATTAGGTTGCTGCTGGCTTCATAGAAGGAGCTTGGAAGTGTTCCTGCCTCTTGAAATTTTTGGAATAGTCTGAGGAGGATAGGTTTTAGTTCTTCCTTGAATGTTTGGTAAAACTCTCCTGTGAAGCCGTCTGTCCCTGGGTTTTCGTTTGCCAGAAGCTTTTTGATGACTGCTTCAATTTATTCCATAGTTATTGGCCTATTGAGCCTTTTGGATTCTTCCTGATTGAGTTTTGGAAGGTTATATTTTTCTAGGAATATGTCCATTTCCTCCAGATTGTTCAGTTTGTTGGAATAGAGTTGTTCGTAGTATTTTGTAACAATCCTTTGTGTTTCTGTGGGGTCTGTTGTTATTTCACCTCTTTCATTTCCGATTTTGTTTATTTGGGTCCTCTGTCTTTGCTTCTTGGTGAGCCTGGCTATTGGTTCATCAATCTTGTTTATGCTTTCATAGAACCAGCTCTTGGTTTTGTTGATGTTTTGTATTATTTCTTTGGTCTCTATGTCATTTATCTCCATTCTGATCTTTATTATTTCCTTCCTTCTGCTTACACTGGGCTTTTCTTGCTGCTCCCTTTCTAACTCTTTGAGTTGTAGGGTTAGGTAATTTATTACCATTATTTCTTGTTTTTTTGCAGTAGGCTGGTAGAGCTACCTCTCAAGACTGCTTTCACTGTGTCCCATAGATTTTGGATTGTTGTGTTTTCATTATCATTTGTTGCCAAGATGTTTTTTATTTCTTCCTTGATCTTTCTGGTAACCCAGTCATTATTTAATAGCATGCTGTTTAGTCTCCATATGTTTGATTTTTTAAAATATTTTTATTATAGTTTATTTCCAGTTTTATGCCACTGTGATCTGAGAAGAAGCTTGATCTGATTTCTATCTCATTGAATTTGAAGAGACTTTGCCTATGTCCCAGCATATGGTCTATCTTTGAAAATGACCCATGTGCACTTGAGAAGAATGTGTATTCTGTGGCTTTGGGGTGAAATGTTCTGAAGATGTCAATTAATTGTATCTGGTCTAATGTGTCATTTAGGATTGATGTTTCTTTGCTGATTTTTTGTTTAGAGGATTTGTCCAATGGTGATAGTGGGGTATTAAAGTCTCCTACTATGATTTTATTGCTGTCAGTCTCTCCCTTGATATCCTCCAGGATTTTTTTTATGTATTTGGGTGCTCCTATATTGGGTGCATATATGTTTATCAGAGTTATTTCTTCTTGTTGGATTGCTCCCTTTAGTATTATGAAGTGGCATTCCTTATCTCTTGTTATGTCCTTCACTTTGAGATCTAATTTGTCAGATATAAGTATTGCTACCGCAGCTTTTTTTTCATTTCCATTAGCCTGGAAAACCTTTTTCCATCCCTTCACCATCAGTCTGTGTGCGTCTGTTTTTCTGAGGTGAGTTTCTTGTAGATAGCAGATATATGGGTCTTGTTTTCTTATCCAATCCGTGACCCTATGTCTTTTGATTGTGGCATTTAATCCATTTTACATTTAAAGTTATTATTGATAGGTACTTATTTGTCATCATTTTTATTCTTTATCCCTGTGTCCCTTCTTAGCTTCATATATATATATACAGCAGACCCTTTAGCATTTCTTGCATTGCTGGTGGTTTCATGGTAATAAATTCCCTTAGTCCTTTTTTGTCTGTGAAGCTCCTGATTTCACCTTCAATTTTGATTGATAGCGTTGCTGGGTACAGTATTCTTGGATTCAGACCCTTCCTTTGCATGACTTTGTATATTTCATTTCATTCCCTTCTGGCCTGATGAGTTTCTGTTGAGAAATCAGTTGCTAGTCTGATGGAGGTTCCTTTGTATGTAACTTTCTGTCTCTCTCTGGCCACTTTTAAGATTCTTACTTTGTCGTTGGTGTTTGCCAATTTAATTATAATGTGCCTTGTCATCAGTCTTTTGTGGTTCATTTTGCTTGGGACTCTGTGGGCTTCTTGGAATTGTCTGGGTTTTTTCTTCCTTATATCAGGGAAGTTTTTTGTCATTATTTCTTCAAACAGGTTTTCTATTCCTTGCTCAATTTCCTCTCCTTCTGGATTCCTTATTATGCTGATGTTGTTTTGTTTTTTATTGTCCCAAAGTTCCCTTAGGCTCTCCTCCTGCTTTTTAATTTTTTTTTTTCTAGAAGCTGCTCTACTTGGGTATTTTTTCCCATCTTGTCTTCTTCCTCACTGATGTGGTCCTCTGCTTCTTCTAGTCTACTCTTGATGCATTCTATTGAATTCTTTACAGCAGCGATGTCATTTTTAATTTCTTGTTGGTTCTTCTTCATTTTCTCTTGGTTCTTACTCATATTGTCGAATTTGTCTTCCATTCTTTTCAGCCACCTTATGACCATTTGTCTGAATTCTTTCTCTGACAGGTTGTTTGCCTCTATTTTGTTTACTTCCTTTTCTGGTGATGCCTGCTTTTCTTTCATATGCGGGCTGTTTCTTTGTCTCCCCATGGTCTCTCTTCTCTGGATGTCTGGTTATGTAGTTTTCTCTCTCCTGCCTTGATTTAAAGGCACAAAATACAACACAACCAGGTACAACACACAAGGCACTGAACAGAAATGTATTCATGATATTAATAACCCCTAATAAAGGTGACCACCAGAGAAAGGCAAATTAGGGCATAGGAGAGAAAGAAGAAGAGGGAAAAAAAAGGAGTACCAAAATGTAATTGGGAAAAGGAAAAAAAAAAAGTAAGAGAGAAAAGAAATAGACTAAGAAAGAAAAGGGGAACAAACCATATATATGGGGACAAAATTCTAAGAGAACAGCCACTAATCCCAGCAAATGCCAGCAACAAGTACCTGGAGATTAATACATACTATAAACAGCAACTAATATCAAGTGAGGCGAGGGAAAACAGAAGCAAAAAACAATCAAAAACAAAGCAAACAAAAAAAAAAACAAGCAAAAAAAAAAAGAATAAGCAAAACAATCTCACAAAAAAGCATAAAGAATTGATATTATCAACATTCAAGCAAACAACAACATGAGAGAGAAAAACTATTTTTCTGATAGTTAAGACAGAGAAGAGAGAGGTGTGTATGGACTTGGAGCAGGGGATTGGAAATTAGATATATAAGTAAGGTGAAATTTTAACAGGGGGTAAACAGAAAGAATAGGGGAAATCTAAAGCAGGAAAAGGGTAAGAGAAACAGGACACCAAAAGGGGAAAAGTTAGGAAGAGAGTGATGGCATAAAGGTAAAGTTGAGATAGAGTAAAACGATGCTAAGGAAAGATAAAAATAGAATGTAGAACACTAATCTCAAAGTAAAATAAAGAGAAAATAAAATGACACTTAAAAAAAAGGTAAGCCGAAACCGGTTTGGCTCAATGGATAGAGCGTCGGTCTGCAGACTGAAAGGTCCCAGGTTCGATTCCGGTCAAGGGCATGTACATTGGCTGTGGGCACATCCCTGGTAGGGGGTGTGCAGGAGGCAGCTGGTCGATGATTCTTTCTCATCGATGTTTCTAGCTCTCTATCCCTCTCCCTTCTTCTCTGTAAAAAATCAATAAAATATATTTTTAAAAAAAGGTAAAATAGTAGTAGTAATAATACTGATTGAAAAGAAAAAAATGTAATAATTAAAGAGGTAAAATCAAGTGAGGAAAAAAGAAAAAAATTAGTTTCTTAAGTAAAAGATGAAAAAAATAAAAATAAGAAATAAAAAAATAAAAAGTAAAAAAAATAAAATGTGCAGTAGTGAAGGTCATTCACTTCCTCTATTGTTCTGTTTGGCACGCCTGTTTCCCAGTCAGGACAGTGTTGCAGATCCCTGCATTCCACTGCTCCTCAGTGTTGTAAGCCAGGTTTTTAAGTGATTTTTAAGCAGGTGGTGTCTTAATTTCTCGTATTCCTTTATTTTTGATTACACAAGTGTCAATTTGTGATTCAGCCACTGGGTGGCAGTGTTTCTGGATTGACTTCTGGGTCTATATGGCCTCTCTAGCCTGTGTTTAGATCCTTCTTTCCCTGTGATACTCAATACCGGTTTGTGGGAGTGGGCTGCCTTAGAGCTGGCTCTCTGAAGGTCACTCCCCACTCTGATCTCCAGGTTCCAGAAAAACAACTTTCCCCTGAAGTCTCCCAGGGTGGCCCCAACTGGGTGATCCTATGTTTTGGGCTTAGTAATCAGAAGCAAGGATTTGAAGAGGAAAAAGCCCAAGTGTGTGAACAACGGGGCTGCAGGCAAGTCTGTGCATTCCACTCTTCCCCCTTGCGTCTAAGCAGCTGGCACATTTTTAACCCTTTGCACTCGCTTGCTTTTTTCTCAATTCCTTTATTCTAATGCTAACCGTGTCAAGTCACACTCGACATCCGAGTGCAAAAGGTTAAGATTTTTAGGCTGTCCCTTTGCATAAGAACAAAATGGGTCGCTTTTCAGGGATCCTTTCCATTAGCAGCTCTGAAGACCCCCTTCCACATTCACGCATCATGCTAGCCCCAACAGCCACGGATTTTTCTAGTCACAGACTTCCCTGGTCCTCCAGCTCCCGCAGTGCGCGTGTTTCTCTCTCCCGCCGGAACCAGAGACCTCACCTTATCCCAGGCGAAATCTGACCTTTCCGTGGTGGAGTGTAGAGCTCCTCTGAATCCGCGTGTTTGTGCCAATTGGGGACCGGTGCTCTCAGCTGTTCGGTGGTTGCTGCAGTTGTAGCCCTTCAGGCCTCAGATAACATCCACTTTCCCCTTTACGATGGCGTGGTCTCCACGTCTGAGCCTGCAGGTCCGGGAGGGGACCCAGCAGCAGTGGAGGCTTCCCGGTCAGGGGAACCTCATCCAGCAGTCCCCCACTTTCTCCTGGAGAATAGCTGTCCCCCAACTCTCCAACAAACACTCCCCATGAGACCCTCTGCTGTTCTTTCTCTCTGCTCCCAGACAAGGCTCGGGACCTGTCCTTCTATTCCGCCGCCATTTTTTTCCATCCATCCCTTTACTTTAAGTCTGTGTGTGTCTTTTCATCTGAAGTGAGTCTTAGACAGCATATGTAAGGGTTTTATTTTGTCATCTATTCAGCACCCATATCTCTTTTGATTTTTGCATTTAATACATTCGCATTTAAAATAATCATTGCCTTATCTGGTTTGGCTCAATGGATAGAGCGTCGACCTGCAGATTGAAGGGTCCCAGGTTCGATTCCGGTCAAGGGCACATGCCCAGGTTGCAGGCGATTTCCCAGTAGGGGGCGTGCAGGAGGCAACCAATCAATGATTCTCTCTCATCATTTATGTTTAAATCTCCCTCTCCGTTCCTCTCTCTGAAATCAATAAAAATATATTTAACAATAAATAAATACATAAAATAATCATTGATAGATATGTATTTATTGTCATATTATTATTTATATTTTTGATTTTTTTCTTTTTCTTCTTAAGAACCTTTAACATTTCTTAATATATATATTTTATTGATTTTTTACAGAGAGGAAGGGAGAGAGATAGTTAGAAACATAGATGAGAGAGAGACATCGATCAGCTGCCTCCTGCACACCCCCTACTGGGGATGTGCCCACAACCAAGGTACATGCCCTTGACCGGAATTGAACCTGGGACCTTTCAATCCGCAGGCTGATGCTCTATCCACTGAGCCAAACCAGTTTCGGCTAACATTTCTTATAATACTGGTTTGGTAGTGATGAACTCCTTTAGCTTTTTCTTGTCTGGGAAGCTCTTTATCTGTCCTTGGATTCTAAATAACTTTGCTGGGTAAGGTAATCTTGGTTGTGGATCCTTGCTTTTCATCACTTTGAATATTTCTCGCCAATCCCTCCTGGCTTGCAAAGTTTCTTTTGAGAAATCAGCTGACAGGTTTATGAGAGCTTCCTTGTAGGTAACTAACTGCTTTTCTCTTGTTGCTTTTAAATTGTCTCTTTGCTACTTTTAAATTATCTCTTTGTCTTTAACCTTTGGCATTTTATTTTATTTTATTTTTTTAAATATATTTTATTGATTTTTTACAGAGAGGAAGGGAGAGGGATAGAGAGCTAGAAACATCGATGAGAGAGAAACATCGACCAGCTGCCTCCTGCACAGCCCCCACCAGAGATGTGCCCGCAACCAAGGTACATGCCCTTGACCGGAATCGAACCCGGGACCCTTCAGTCCCCAGGCCGACGCTCTATCCACTGAGCCAAACCGGTTTCGGCAACCTTTGGCATTTTAATTATGATGTGTCTTGGTGTGGCTCCTCGACTTGTTTGTTTATTTCTTCACCAGCTTAGGGAAGTTTTCTATCATTTTTTTTTTCACATAGGTTTTCAATTCCTTGTTCTCTCTCTTCTCCTTCTGGTAGCTCCATGATGCAAATGTTGGTTCAATTGAAGTTGTCCCAGAGGCTCCTTATACTATCCTTATTTTTTTTTAAATTCATTTTCCTTTTTTTGCTGTTCTGATTGGGTGTTTTCTGCTTCCCTATCTTTCAAATCTCTGATTTGATCCTCTGCTTCATCTATTCCACTATTGGTTCCCTATAATATATTCTTCATTTCAGTTCTTTTTTTATGTTTTCTATCTCCATTTTTATGTTTCCTATCTCTTTGTTGAAGTTCTCACTAAGTTCCTCTACTTTTGCCCTAAGTTTGTTGAGCATCCTTATAACCAGTGTTTTGAAGTCTGCATCTGGTAGGTTGCTCATATGCAATTTGATTATTTCTTTTTCTGGAGTTTTGTTCTGTTCTTTCATTTGAGACATATTTCTTTGTCTCCTCATTTTGGCTTCCTCCCTGTGTTTGTTTCTATATATTAGGTAGAGCTGCTATGTTTCCTGGGCTTGGTACAGTGGGCTTATATAGTAGGTATCCTATAAGGTCCAGTGACAGAGACTCCCCGATCACCCTAGTTGGGTTCTTCAGGTGCTCCCCTTTTGTGTTCTCTACATACCCTCCTATTATAATTGAGCCTTCATTGCTGTTGGCACCTCAGTGGGAGAGATATAACCCCAGACCAATTGGCTGTGAGGACTGGCTGCTACTATAATGGAGGGACCAACTCCACAGAGTAGGACTTACTTCAGCTGGGCTCTGGTGCCAATTGATCCTGCCTCTTGAGTTTGTTACTTGTGGAGGTGATTCAGTGGTGCTTCAATGTAATCTGAATCTATCCATTTGGGTGCACTAGTTCTGGGCCTTCTTGGGAGGTGCATGCCAAGGTAAGCTACCACTTGTGTTCTGCTTGGGGACACCCAGCCTGAGCTGCAAAGTGATCTGCAGATGACTACTACTTTGGGCTTGGTGGTTCCCAAAAGAGGCCAAGTTATGAACCAAAGACATCTGACCCTATTGCAGGACCTGAGGTCACTTAGCAAGAGGTATGTGGCATGCTCTGACCAACTGGTGCTTGTTTGAGAGATTTTAGGAATGTCTGAATCAGGAGCCAACACAGGCCATTTGTATGAAAAAGCCACTAGGAATGGCTTGGGTGGGCCAGCAAGTTGGTTGGAGTGGGGTCTCAGGAAATCACCAGGGCAGGAGGAAAAGTGTTAGCCAGGCTGCTGGAGACTCAGATATGGTGTCCACCTGCTGGCTCTTTGGGGGCGGGGGAGGGCTCAGCAATGTAACAATGGTCTCTGACAGCACTTCTGCTTGGAAGAAAGCTGCCCTTCCAGCCCTCGCACTGATGCCAGACAATTCAGTTCCTTCCCATATGTCTCTGGTGCCTTTTGAGCTGCTGCCCCAGCACTGGAACTCAGAGCAAGTGAGTCCAAGTAAGTTTGTGCATGGGCAATTTAAGAGGAAACCTGGAACTCCAGGAGTCCTCCATCCCACTCATCAACATTCCCTGCTGGTTTTTATAGCAAGAAGTTATTGGGACTTCTCTTCCTGACACTGGAACCCAGGGCTTGGGGACCTTGTGTGAGGCTGGGACTCTTTGATCCTCAGGGGAGACCTCTGCAGTTGAGATATCTTTCCTGATTTTTATTGGTCACACTAGAAGTCTGATGCACGAAATTCCTGCAAGTGTAGGCCCTCACAGCCCGTCTGCCTCGCAGCCCCGCGGTCCTGCCCACTGGTCATTCTGGAAAGTCATTCCACCATCTGGTCTAATTATCATATTAGCTCTTCATTATATAGGATGTGGGTATGGGACCATCTGGTTCAACGTTTCTACCTCTCCTACCAATCTCAATGTGGCTTCTTTATATCCTTAGTTGTTGAAGTAATGTTCAGCTAGATTTTAGGAAGTACTGAGTGATAGTTGTTCTGTAGTTTAATTGTAATTTTGACATGGTTGTGGGAAAATTCAAGTATTACATTTATCTATGTCACCACTTTGACCGGAACCTTCTTCTTCTCAGTAAAGATTGGACATCCACAGGGCCAAGTCATGACCTTGCTGGAATTATAGCCTGGAAATCTCCTTTACCTGTGGGCCTTTGAAAACTTGCTTAAGTATTTTGTCAGAGTGCTGAAAGAGGCTGAGCCATTGTACTGTGATTTGTGGAGTATCTCAACAGCACCCCCATCCATAATTACTTCATCTCTTGATGGATGAAATTCTCCTACTAAATGTGCATCTATCTTGTGAGGATTTTCTTATCCCTTTAGTTTTTTTCAAAATGCAAACCTGCCTAAAAGAAATGTCACAATAAGGCTCTGTTACCTTAGTATGAATGAAGCTATTTCCCTACTTGGAAAAGAATGAATATGAGCAGGCTGAGGGTACTAGGTATCTGAGTATGGAGCAAGACAGGAAGGAATGGGGTCCAGAATGAGAAGTGGGAGCATTTCATTAAGAACCTTCGTGGACTTCACCATTTTTCCTGTACTTGGTATAATAAGAATTGGGAAAATATTTCAAAGCTTATTCACTGAACTGAATATTTATTAGCTTTCTGGTCTTAGGGGAGGAAATGGGATTTAGAAGGGCCCCTCTGTTCAACCGAGAACAGTGAGGTGCTGGCCTAATCTGGGAAATTGATCCAAGTTCAATGTCTAAAGGAAACAGGTTAGATAGAATGCCCAATGAGCTGGGATCAGAGTAAGGGGCAAAAAACATAGGGTTAGTGAAGGGTAGAAAGCTCAAGTTGCAAAAAACAAGCAGCAGATATGGATCCTAGGAAATGACGGCAACAACAAGTGTTAGAAATATGTAGAGTTTTAGCATTCAGAAGCTTAAAGCTTGCCACATACACCTTAGGGGTAGCAGGCATGCAATATGCCTTCTTGCATCTATTTTTGTTAGTTGGAGCATACCCACATGAGCATATAGATGAAAATCTGGCATTATTTATCAAGAGCTTCAGACAGAAGGCCCAAGATTCAGCTATTTCTGAGGAAGGCAAGGTTGGAGCAAGTAGCTTCAGTCCTGGCATGCAAGTTAGCATGAAAATCATTCCTCATCTAAGGGTCAAGTTTGACAAAATCAATTTCACTTGTTTTAATTGCCATGCAGCTGGGTTAAAATTACGTGCTTGTTATGATGCTATTAGCTTTTCAACTAAATATGTGCATTCATAATTGTGTGACAAAGATATAAAGTCATGAAAACATACTACTGAAATATTAAATCTGATGCATTTAAATTTTAAAATGCAGTTTCTGGCACACAGAAGGTACTCAATAAATGTTTGTTGAGTGTTACTGAAATCAGGAAATTAGAAGAGATTGTTTGGCTTTCCAACAGTGTATTAAATTGAGTACACCATGTCTCAAGTTGAAAGGATGCTAAATGAAGGGAAATAGGTTTGTTTGATTGTCTCACATACATAATGACATGAAGTAATAGGAAATTATTCAGATTATTCATCCAAAATTTTGTCTGACATAGACAGATGATTAGGTTTTTGTTATAAATATGAATCATTCAGTGAGCTCCCTTCCTGTGCCCCTTCTCTTCATACATTAAAAAACACAATGCTGGATTTGTGAACATAGCATGCCATCTAATTGGCTATACCTTCTCAGAGGAGGTAAGTATAATGCCATTGCAAAAAACTCGGGATGGAGATATGACAAGCTAAGTGGCATCCTGATGTTCCAGGACCTTCTTTCCTGTCTGTTTCTGATTTAGCCAATGAGGCCTAGAGAAGCCTTAAAAACAAACAAACAAACAAACAACACCACCAACAAAAACCCCACCGGTATTCTTCTTAGCCATGGTTTTGTATTCTGGTGGTCCCAGAGCTAACTTTTATTAGACTAAAACCTTGACCTTAGAAAATATTACTTCTAGAGTGATAAATGGACATGTCTCAAGCCAAGTAGATTATTTGAGGAGAGAGGAAAGATAACCAGGTGCAACGTTTTAGAGCCATCTGGGATCAAGTGACCACTTCAGTCTCTCAGAGGACATTTCCTGTAAGTTGCTTGAAGGATTACATGGAAATGACTGAATGCCAAAAATAATCAAATGCCTCTAACCCGATGCTTTCCATACAAAACTGTTGTCTATTCCTGTTCTGATCTGAAATCACATAGCTTTCTCCTGTCTTCATATGAAGATCATATTTGTGCTTTCATAGGAGTTGATCAGTATTAGATAGACTCTTAGTAGCTTTACCTGGGTAGGTAGAATGCCTATGTATGGGTACATAAGCAAACATATGCACACACATCAGAGCTCTCACAATCAAGTAGTGTGACATAAATAAAACTCTTCACTGTGGTGGAAAAACAAACAAAATATGCACACTTGCAATTCACTTTTTTATTAAAGAATTTTTTATAACAGATTTAAGTTCATAGCAAAGTTAAGAGGAAAGTACAGATAGGTTATAATATGGTTTTAGTGATATATGGGAAATATCTGTACTTTCCTTTTAACTTTGCTATGAACCTAAATCTGATCATGTCTGGTAGAGCCAGAGATATCAGATGTGAAAGCAAGCACTAATGGTTTGTGTTTAAAAGTCTTCCCATTCTTCTGCTGTAGTTGTTCGTTTGTCTATACTTCTGACATTTCCCTACTGGAGCAGCATTTGAAAATTATTGGCAACTTAGGTACTGTGAAAGTCCCTCACAGACTTAAAAGTCTAAACCCTGAAACACAGAAAACTTCTAATTTGTGATAATTATATTTCTAGATTTATTGCTACACATGGTAGCCACATGTGGTATGAGGCCAATATGAGGTACAAAATCAAATTCAGAAAACTATGTCCAATACTCATCTTGATCTTGACTATGTAACTGAAACCCTCAATTCTCTCCAATTAGCATCACTAATCATTAGGGGAATGCAAATCTACACAAATGTCCTGGCACAATCTAGCCTGAACCAAGCACTAAAAGAGGTTATAAGATTAGTGTTTTGCTGCTTTGTCTTCCAATTTCTAATATCCTCAAAGATCATTTTGTATTACTCCACTTCCTATGTCTTATCAGTAGGCCCTGAGTAGGGGAATGTTAGAAGTATAGACAAACAAGCAGTTATAGCAGGAGAATGGGAAGACTTTTAAGCATGAATTCTTAATGCTTGCTTTCACATCTGATATCTCTGGCTCTACCAGGCATGATCAGATTTATATTATTGGAAGATAACTTTTAGCAATGTGATGATATATTGAAGGGTGGGTGATTGGTGTAAAAAAAGTTAAAAGGTTGCTACCACAGTTCAGACAAGAGTTGAGAATACTTTGTATTACAATAAGTTGTAGTGGAGATTAAGAGCAATGGGTGAATGAAGGTGCTATCTATCTGTGTGGTAGAATCAAAAGAATTGCAAGGCCAATTAGATGAAGGAAGTGATAAGATGGAGGAGAAGAAGGAGTTTAAGAAGACTACCATGTTTCTGGATTGGAAGAATGAGTAGCATTATGAGTTGAGAACATGGGAAACAAAAATCCTGATGTGCAGGCAAGAGGATGTATCTAGTTTCAGACACTGAGTTCAAATGTAGGACATTCAGAAGAGTGATCCAGTGACAATAGAAAGAATTGTATCCCTGTATTGGCAGAATTCTTAAATGGCCCATTTTTTTTTTCACATTTAAACAGTTCTGAATTGGGAATGTTTTCTAATAAATGTGATTAGTTAATGTCATAATCCAGAATTCTCCCCTCAAAAGTTACTCTATCAATAGTTTATCTTACTTACAGCTATAATATTCAATGGTGAAAGACTGAATGCCTTTCCTGTAAGATCAGGAACAAGACAAGGGTAACCACTTTCACCACTTCTATCATTGGAAACTAAAGGCCCAGTGAATGAAATTCGTGCACTTGGGGGGGGGGGGGGGTCCCTCAGCCCAGCCTGCAACCTCTCGAAGTCTGGGAGCCCTCAGGGGATATCTGACTGATGCAGAGGCAGGAGAGACTCCCACCACCGCTGCTGCACTCACCGGCTTCTGGATGAGCAGGACTCCCCCTGTGGGAGTGCACTGACTACCAGGGGGCAGCTCCTGCATAGAGCATCTGCCCTCTGGTAGTCAGTGCACCTCATAGCGACCAGTCATTCCACTGTTAGGTTGATTTGCATATTAGCCTTTTATTATATAGGATTACAGCCTGAGCAATTAGGTGAGAAAAAGAAATTAAAGACATCCAAATTGGAAAAAAAAGAAGTAAAATTCTCTTTTCACTTACAACTTGATTTTATATGTAGGAAACCCTAAAAATTCCATGCAAAAAAAAAAAATCTGCTGCTAGCAGTAATAAATGAATTCATCAAAGTTGCAGTATACAAACTCAATACATAAAAATTAGTTGTGTTTCCATATACTAACTATGAATAATCTGAAAAGGAAAAAAATCCATTTACAATAGCATAAAAAAAGAATAAAATATTTAGGAATTAATCAAGGAGGTATAACATGTGTACACTGCAAACTGTGAAACATTGTTGAAAGAAATTAAAGACATGCGTAAATGCAAAGGCATCTGTGTTCATGGATTGGAAAACATATTAAGATGTTGGTACTATCTAAAGTCATCTGCAGATTCAATGCAATCCCTATCAAAACTCCAATGACTCTTTTCAAGAAAAATCCATTCTAAAATTCAAATGGAAGTTTAAGGGACACTAAGTAACCAGAACATCTTGAAAAGGAAAAACAAAGTTGGAAGATTCACACTCCCTTATTTTAAAAACTTAATACAAAGGTATAGTAATCAAAACAGTGTGGTACTGGCATAAAGACAACATATTTGCCAATGAAATAGAATACAGAGCCCAGAAATAAAATTTTGAATATTTGGTCAAATAATTTTAACAAGGGTGTAAAGACCACTCAATGGGGTTGGGGTGGGTGGGTGGAGGGGATACTGTCTTAAAAACAAATGGTGCTGAGAAAACTGAATATCTACATGCAAAATGATGACATTGGACCCTAACCTTATACCATATACAAAAATTAACTCCAAATTAAAACCCTAAATATCAGAGCTAAAACTATAAAACTCTTGAACAAAAACAGACGGGGATAGATTCATGATATTAGATATGGAAGATTTCTTAGCTCTAACACCAAAAGCACAGGTAACAGATTGGAGTTCATAAAATTAAAAACTCTTGTGAATCAAAAGACATTATCAACAAAGTGAGAAGGCAACCCACGAAATAAAAGAAAATATTTGCAAATTATATATCTGATAAGGGATTAATATCCAGAATACATAAAGAACTCCTACAATGCAACAAAAGAAAAAAAAACAATTAAAAATGGGCAAAGGACTTAAATAGACATTTCTCCAAAGATATACAAATGGCCAATAATTACATTAAAAGATGCTCAAGCTCTAACTGGTTTGGCTCAGTGGATAGAGTGTCAGCCTGTGGACTGAGGGGTCCCAGGATCTATTCCGGTCAAGGGCATGTACTTTGGTTGTGGGCAAATCCCCAGGAGGCAGCTGATCGATGTTTCTCTCTCATCGCTGTTTCTAACTCTCTATCCTTCTTGCTTCTTCTCTGTAACAAATAAATAAATAAATATATTTTTAAAAAAGATACTCAGCATCACTAATCATTAGGGGAATGCAAATCTACACAAAAATGAGATACCACTTCACACCCATTAAGATGGCTATTAGTAAAAACAAACAAATAAACACAGAAAGCAAGTGTCAGATTGGATGTGGAGAAATTGGACTATTGTGCATTGCTAATGGGAATGCAAAACGGTGTAGCAGCTATAGAAAACAGTATGGCGATTTCTCAAAAATTAAACATAGAATCGCCATATGATATAAAGCAATTCTACTTCTGGGTAAATACACAAAGTAATCTAAAGCAGACACTCAGATATTTGTACACCAGGTCTACACAAGCACTATTCACAAAGCCAAAAGGTAGAAACAGTCCAAATGTCTATCAATTAGTGAATAAATAAATATGGTAAGTGCACACAATGGGATATTACTCAGCCTTAAAAAAACAACAATGAAATTCTGATATGCTACAACATGGATAAACCTTGAAGACATTGTACTGTATGTGGTTCCCAGAATAGTTCAATTCACACAGATTTAAAATAGGACAGTGGTTACTAGGTACTGGGGTAGGAGTAAGTTATTGTTTAATAAGTAAAGATTTTCAGTATGGGATGATAAAAATGTTCTGGAGATGGAGAGTGATGATGGCTGAACGATCATATGAATGCATTTAATGCCACAGAACTCTCCACTTAAAATAGTAAAAATCATAAATTTTATACCACAATAAATTTTATCTATTAATAGAGGAATATGAAAATTAGCCAGGACACCATAACATCATGACCAACATCAGGGACCTCAGGCTGCATGGCACCTGGACGGGGCGAGGGACCTCAGGCGATGCCCCCTGCCCCACGGGGCTTGACAGGGGACCTCAGGCCATGTCCCCAATCCCACGGGGCTTGACTGGGGACCTAGGCCATGCCCCCCCACCTGGTGCTGGGCCAGGAGACCTCAGGCCGTGCCCCCGCCCTCCCCCCTCCCCCGTCCCAGTGCCAGGCCGGGGGACCTCAGGCTGCACTCCCTACCCCGGCGCTGGGCGGGGTGACCTCAGGCTGTGCTCCCTGCCTGGTAGGGCTTGATGGGGGACCTCAGGCTGTGCCACCTGCCCCGGTGCCAGGCGGGGGGATCTGAGGCTGTGCCCCCCACCCAGAGCCTTGATGGGGGTGGGGCCAGCTGGGTCTGGGTCTCCTGCATTTTCGAAGCATGTGCAGGTGATGGATGGGGACTTGACTCTAGGTCCCGTGGCATGCCCCAGACTCTAACAAGAGGAAGATTTTCATATACATTTTACTAATTTTCTTTCATCTCTGACACTTCTATTATAGAGAAAGGGCAAATAGCAATATTAAAATATTTCCTCTAATTAATTCTCTTTTAATGTGCATGAATTTCATGCACCAGGCCACTAGTAAATTAATAAACATGAATGAGTCACTCCAATTTGGAAACTTTTAAAAATAGTCTATCCTATAATTGAGGTCAAAGTGGGAGTGGCTCAGTGCATTAACTTTTATCAAGAATCAGCCATCATTATTTTTTGTTCCTTGCTGACCGATGACGAAAGTCTCCCTGGCCTCCCAGAGTCATTATTGTTCCCTTGATAAATAGGAAAAAGCAGAGCTTTTTCCATGCTTTTGCCAATAGTTAAATACCATAAACTTTCCCAACTGGAAGGATTTCTAGGGATTTCAAATCCCCCTGATTTATCTATGGATGGGTAAGGCTAAAAGACTCCTTAATAACATTTTCCTTAGTTAGCAGAAGAGCAGAAGTAGGGCCCAGTGCTGGTATTATCTATTTTAAAACCATTAAACAAAGTTTACCCACCCCATCATCCAATACATGGCCAAAATTCTGGAAACTCTCACCTTATTTCCACCTTGACCCTGTCTCCATTCTTGAGTTCACCTGGAATCCTGACCTATATTTCTCATCAATTTCCACATGAGAAGGAGCATCCGAGCTGAGATCTTATGAGTTCCATTTCATTTAAACCTTGGGCATATTAATATAAAGAAAATGTTACTGTTGTTTTAAACAATTGTGTACTGGAAAATAAACTTGTATTGAATATTCACTTTGCTCATTTATATCTGAATTCATTTTTTCTAAATATGTTTCCCCTAAAAAGCAGCAATTTCTGTATCATTTGGGTCAATTATAGAGCTGTTCACCTGAGACAATATAATAGGGCTTTGTTGTGCAAATAAGTTGGGTTGATCGCCAAGTTCCAAACTACCATCCTAGCTATCATTTGAACCAGGCAATCTGTAATTTGCTATACTACTCATAGCTATTGTGTTCATTACTTCAAAAATGTCCATCTTCCCCATATAACTCAACAAGTGTCCACTTATTTCCTTCAACTCTATCTTCCCTAACCTCTCCCCAACCATCCCTACGCTCCACCTTCTCCTACCTATGATCCATCTCAGAAAATCAGGGTAGCATTACTTTTACCTTTCCCCAAAGCTATATATACTTGCTCAGGAGCAATGGACTATGAACAAAGTGAATCACTTCCAGCACTAGGCACGAGTTCCTAAGTTACTCTGTACAAGTCCTGTTGCCAACCATAACCCTCCTCTAACATCTAACCATTTTGATTTCTGCATAAGCACAGCATTTTAGTAGCTTTTTTAGTAACAACATTGGATAGTCCTTTTTATGACAGTAATTTTGTAGACATTATAATAAAGTACCAACTCCTAAGCTGTCAATACCTTAATTCCAAATTTGTTTTCAAACAGCTCTATTCACAGATGTGGAATGGGACCTACTGTTGTCCGAATACAACTTGGCTGGTACGTGAAGCCTAGAGTGACTTTAGCCTGAGAGGAGATTCTGAGGCAATTAGGACTTCATAGAGGATATTGGTTTGGTTATCCAGGACAACACAGGCTTAAAAGGTACTTTAGAAATAATCTCTTCTTTCTCTGAAACCTGAGACACTGTTGTCTTAGCAGACAACTAATTAATGGCAGCACAAGTAATTCCATGCTAATATTAAATTTTTGTCATTACCATAGAGGAGACCACCTCACCTCTTAACCATACATTTTATTGTCCCCAAAAGCATTAAGAGTACATCCTGCTCTTGGTCCATTCATTCTTCTAACAGGTCACGAATATTCACTGACTGATATACCAAGTACTATTTGAGGTTCTGGGATCTTAGTCATTCAGTCATGTTTTGTCTCTGTCTCCTGGAGTTTACTCTACTGGGAAACATGGCTATTAATTAAATAGAGATATTGGGTGCCAATGTTCATATAAAAAGGCCATCTATCCTGACCAGGGAAATCAGATGTGATGGATTTAAGGATGCTCAACAACACTATTTGTGTCTGGGAAGAGGGTAATTAAAAGGGGAGACAAGTTTGGAGAACTTAAACTTTACCTGTTTCCCCATGTTGTCTATGCCTACACTTGACTAAAGGATATCCATTGTTATAGCCAACCTTATCAAAATCTTATCATGTTACTCCCCTGCTCATAAACCTATATTGGCTCCCTGTTGCTCTAAGGGTTAGGTTTTAACTCCTTACTGTGACATAATCAAAAGCTCTTCACAATTTAGAGAAAATCTCTTTCTCTATTTTTATATTCCTTCATATATATCTGTATACTCTGAACAATGAAACATTATACCATTTCTAATCCTTTTGTTTTTAGACATACTGTTCCTAGAATGCTGACCTCCCTCGCTATTCTCCCTAGCAAATTCTTTTATAATCCATTACAAATCAATTCAAATGTAAACTCTTGAGTAAAGCCTTTACTATCATAATAAGGTATCTTTTGAGTACTTACTAAGTGTCCAATAATATGTTAGATATTTTCACATGTGCTTTCAAAATTGATAGTTAAATAAAATAGTGAGGTTGGTACTATTATTATTTTCATTTTACAGATAAGTTATCTTGTGCAAATTACAGAGCAGTGAATAGATTTGAAATTCATATTCAGAGTGTTTGATTTCTGAGACCATACCCTTAACCACGTATTTATTCATTCATTCATTTATTTGCCTTTACATATGCTAAGCTCTAAGAATATAAAATAGAAAAAAAGTATTTCTGCACGCTGAGCTTTCAATCCTATGTCTCCCAAAGAGAAAGTGTACAGATGAATGGGCAAGGAATCAAACTGAGATGCCCTACACCACATGGTGGGTAAGATTTCTATTACTGTTTCTATCACTGTGCATGATATTTTATTCAAACTTTCTTTGGCAAAGATATTTCCTCTACAAATAAAACCCAATAAAATACCAACCTTTTACCATGGTCCCAAAACTGTGTATGGATTGGCAATTGTCTACCTCTAAAACCACATCTTATGACACTTTACCCATCCTTAATTCCATTCTAGTCACACGGTTATCTTTATGATTGCTGAGAGATCTTTTTCATCTCAAGGCATTTGGTTACTATCTTATATAATAAAGGGGTGATATGCAAATTGACCATCACACCCTCGCACAAGATGGCTGCTCCCATGTGGTCACAAGATGGCTGCCTCCATGTGGTCACAAGATAGCTGCCACAAGATGGCCAGCAGGGGAGGGCAGTTGTGGGCGATCAGGCCAGCAGGGGAGGGCAGTTGGGGACGACCAGGCCTTCAGGGGAGGGAGGGCAGTTGGGGGGACCAGGCCTGCAGGGGAGGGCAGTTAGGGGCGACCAAGCCAGAAGGGGAGAGCAGTTAGGGGCAAACGGGCCAGCAAGGGATGGCAGTTGGGGGTGACCAGGCCTGCAGGGGAGGGCAGTTGGGGGACCAGGCCTGCAGAGGAGGGCAGTTGGGGGTGACCTGGCTGGCAGGGGAGGCAGTTGGGGGTGATCGGGCTGGCAGGGAGCAGTTAGGCATCAATCAGGCTGGCAGGGGAGTGGTTAGCGGGTGATCAGGCTGGTAGACAGAAGTTGTTAGGGGCAATCCGGCAGGTAGGCAGGTAGGTAAGCAGTTGGGAGCCAGCAGTCCCGGATTGTGAGATGGATTTCCAACTGCCGGTTTAGGCCCAATCCCACAGGGACATCCCCCGAGAGGTCCCAGATTGGAGAGGGTGCAGTCTGGGCTGAGGGACACCCCCTCAGTGCATAAATTTCATGCATTTGGCCTCTACTTATTATCTTTTATCATAATTTTAACAAACGGTAAAGTAACACACTTGAATGAATACTCATATTTACTTCATACATTTTTAAAGAAGTAAAACATTACAGAATCAAATTCCCTAATCTCTACCCTGTAGCCCCAAATCTCTTCCTTCTTCTCCAGAGGCAATTACCATTATGAATTTGCTCTCTCTACCATTCATGTTTTCTTATTTTTATTTTTTAAATATATTTTATTGATTTTTTTACAGAGAGGAAGGGAGAGGGATAGAGAGAAACATCAATGAGAGTAACATCTATTCAGCTGCCTCCTGCACACTCCCTACTGGGGATGTGCCTGCAACCAAGGTACATACCCTTGACTGGAATTGAACCTGGGACCCTTCAGTCCACAGGCAGACGCTCTATCCACTGAGCCAAACTGGCGAGGGCATTTTTTCTTATTTTTAACATAAGTGTATATGTCTTCATTTCTAAATTTATGAGAAATTATTTCATACTCTATATGAAGTTCTGGAACTTGCTTTTCTCCCCCACTATTAGAATTAGGATGTCCCTCCATGTTGACATGTGTAGATTTAGTTTATTTATTTTATTTCTGTATTACATTTCTGCTATTATTATATCACAATTAATTAATTTATTCTGTAAATTATGAGCACCTGAGTTTTCACAATTAAATATCATGTTTCAGTGAACATTCCTGGACAATTGAATTTTTGAATCAAATTATTAAGTTCCAAGAAAAATTCTATTGGTTTTCTAATAGAATTGCATTTTATTTATCAATAATTTGGTGTTGGAAAATTGTCATTTTTTTAATCCTACCCCAAGGATATGTTTTCACTAATTTTTTTTTAGAGAAAGAGGATGGGAGAAAGAGAGAGAAACATCAATCAATTGCACCCTGTGTACACTCTGGCTGAGGATCGAACCCACAACCAAGGTATGTGCCCTGACTGGAAATCGATCCCACTGCCTTTTAGTGTACAGGATGACAATCCAACCAAGTGAGTCACATGGCCAGGGCCTGGCATCTATATAATGAATATAACAGGGCTTTCCAGATATCATAACCTCAATAATTTCTGGATAAATATCTTGATTTTATTTTTATTGTTTAAATTTACTCAAGGGTACTTTAAAATTTCATTGTTATTTTGAATGAGATATTTTTGTCTTATTATATTTCCTAGTTGCTTATTAATACACCATGAGGACAATGTTGATTTTGATCTTTCATTTATCTCTGTTGTACTCCAAGTTTTCCTGAAAATAATAGCATAATTAAGGCAAAAACATGTAAGAAGAGTAACCCAGCATCCATTCTAAATGTTTTTACACTTTATGATTTGACTGCTCATTTCTTTGTTTGTTGGTCATTTGTTTATTTTAATAATAATTTAAAGGAACCCCACCAAACACTCAAATACATGGTTCTACCAAACTGACCAGGTACTGAAAATGATCAAGATAAAAAAAAAAAAAGTACCATTTGACTACCAAACCATAGGATGTGAGAGCTTCAGTAGTCATCAGAAATCATACATTTATATATTAATTCAACAAATATTTAAGAAACTACTATATGTACTGAACACATACTGAGTGACTGGCATAGTGCTAGAGGTAACCAAGAAAGCCAAGGTCTCTTCCCTTTCATAGAGCTTATCATCTAGTGGAAGAATCAACAAACCTGTTGTGATGGTTACCTACTCAGTTATTTAATCAAACACTAATCCAGGTGTTGCTCTGAAGGTATTTTATAGAGGTGATGAACATCTATAATCGGTTGGATTGCAATGAAGTAAATAAGCCTTAACAATGTGAGCCTCACTGATCAGTTCGATGGCCTCCTGTTAATGTAAGGGAGACTATCAGTTGGAGGCCTTCAGGGTTAAAATGAGGTTTCCAGAGGAGAAGAAATTTCCATCGGGACTCTGCATCAACTCCTGCCTAGTTTCCAACATGCCAGCTTGCCCTAAATATTTCAGACGTGCC
The DNA here is from genome assembly GCF_027574615.1 of Eptesicus fuscus. Classification (NCBI taxonomy): domain Eukaryota; kingdom Metazoa; phylum Chordata; class Mammalia; order Chiroptera; family Vespertilionidae; genus Eptesicus; species Eptesicus fuscus. The sequence goes on from NC_072473.1 coordinate 87,972,633, forward strand.
ACCTGACTGCTGGGTTCACTGCTCCTTAGTGCTTCTGCGGAGCTGGCAGTAGCTCCCACCACCTCTGCTGCACTCGCCAGCCATGTGAGCCAATTCCTTAAAATAAATTTCTCTAAATATATAGGCAATGTGAGATATTTACACATGCAGTCTTCTATTGGTTCTATTTCTCTGTAGAATCCTGGTACATCTTTAATAGTACAAATAAATATATAATTATAAATTACAATATATGCTATGAAGGGAAGAATTGGCAGGGATGGCATGGAGAGGATTGAAGGAGACTCTACTATGCATCTGATGAATTACCTTCCAGGCTGAGAGCTGAAGCCTGAGAAGCAGCCAGCCAGATAAAGAGCCTTCAGAAAATCTGGGTCAAGTTTTACTCCCACAGTAGTTTATGAGAGTACCCAACACCCTGGCCAATATGGAATACTATCATTTTATTGTTAACCCTGTGCCAATTTGCTAGGCAAGAAGTGACATCATGTTACTTTCTCAATTTGTTTTTCTGGAATTATTTGTGAGGTTGACGTTTTTATATTCTTTATCATTTGAATGCCTCTTTGTTGTTACAGTTTTGACTAGGATGGCTTACCAATAGCTCCAAGAATAGTGTCTTGTATGTAGATATTACCATAGATTAGCAGAGAGTGAGGAGAACTAAGGAGTTGTCAGTTCAATCTATGCTCAATGCAAGAATTCCTCTGATAGCACCCATTAGATTTGTAGCTTCTGCTTGGTTATGCTCAGTGACAGAGCTAATTGGAGAACCATAGATTATCCCGGAAAGAATGAACTTTACATATCATTATTAGATTCGTTCATAAATTCACTCATGTCAGCAAATATCTATTGAGTTTCGCAAAAGGAAATAGTCCAGCCTCTTCATTTTAAAGATGAGTGACATGGGGGTTACAGAGTTTAACTGACTTTCGATACTTTCTCAGGCATGAGAGAACAACAAATCAGGGACAAGAATCAGGTTGCTCTAATTCAAGCCCACTATTTTTTTGATAAAATGATATTTCCCCCGGAACACTAAGGGAAAATAAAAATCTATATCCACATAAAAGTAGATCTAAAAGCCTTTTCTTGCAGTTTTATAGCTAAGGTGTTCATAAGTTTCAGTATTATCTTCTCAAGATTCTCTCAAGAGGTAGAATAAGAAAATTTAATAGGCTGCTTTCTGATGTTACATATTAGGAGCCATCTATGAGTGTAATTAGTCAATGTACATTCTTTAGATTTAGTTTCATTTTGTTTGTTTTTTTGGATTCTAATCCTTTAATCATAAATTGGGCAAATCACATTTAAGAATTGAATAACAAAGGCATTTGAAAACTATACCTATGTGGCCTTGTCTATATTTAAAAACTAGAGGCCCGGTGCACAAAAGTCATGCACTGGTGGGGGTGGGAGCTCTGTCAGCAAGCAGATATCCCTCTCACAGTCCGGGACCCCTCGGTCCTTATCGCCCGTCTGCTCACTGCTCCTGACTGTTGGGTTCACTGCACCTTAGCGCTGCTGCAGAGGCGGGAGAAGCTCCCACTACCACCGCTGTGCTTGCCAGCCATAAGCCTAGCTTTTGGCTGAACGGCACTCCCTCTGTGGGAGCACACTGACCACCAGGGGGCAGCTCCAGCATTGAGCATCTGCCCCCTGGTGGTCAGCGCGCATCATAGCAACCAGTTATTCTGATCATTCCATCATAACCATCACTTAGGCTTTTATTATATAGATAGATGTGTCTCTTAAAAATTGGTCTCTTAACATCTAAATGCCTATTGAGATAGTTAAGCACTTGCTTCTAGCTTAGAGCACTGGCCTTCACATGACTATCTTGCTTTTAATAATCAGGAAAGAGAGATAAAAATTCTAGGAAAGAGCCTAAGACTTGCATAAAGATGATATTCTCTATTCCTCCACTCTGTATTTAGCCATTCAAGTCAGTATTTGAGGTGTATGGACATTGAATAGTGCTGTCTTTTGCACTTTAGGGTGATGGTTTACCTTTAGAGCCAAAAGCAAAAGTAGATAAATCTTTCAGTGGTCCTTGATGAGGAACAAAAAAGATAGAGATGACAATATTATTTCAGTCAACCTGACAAGGTGCCCCCATCTGAGAAGCTGGTGGTCTGGCCACTGATTGAATATATGCAGCTATAATTTTATGATGCATTTGATGCAACTGTATAATTTTGAATATTGTTTTGTCACTCATAATCACGCCTTGGGCAAAACCTTAATGTTTTGTTGTGCTGCATTGGCTCTAAAAATGGAAACAATATCAATAATTATGCTATAAAACATTAATGAATTGACATTAGATCCTATTAGAAATATGGACTTATTTTATTCATGCTAAACATTATTGAATTCCAAGCCAGGTTCTCTTAGTACGTTATATAATTAAAGCCTAACATGCATACAGACCGAACAGCGGAACAACTGAACAACCAAAAAACCGGTCACTATGACATGTGCTGACCACAAGGGGGTGAGTGCGGAATATGTTGGGCATTGGCAGCAGGCAGCAGAGCACAGAACATGGTGGATGTCAGCTGTGGCAGGATGGTGGAGCAGGTGAGTGGGGGCGCCAGACCAAGGTGGGGCGATGGTCGCTATCATTGGGCAAGCCTCTGGTGGTTACTGAAAATTCTTTGCTCCCATGTCCCGCAGTCCCACCCAGTGCCATCAGTGGTTGCGAGTTGGGGCTGCAGGCCCTGTTCGCCCTTCAGGGCTTCTCCACCTCCTGCTGCTCCTGAGGGGCTATCGGGCCCTGCAGCTGCCTCTTTTACCCGCTGCTGGCAATGGCCGTGCTTGTACCCACTGGTGGTGGTGGTAATGGGGCTGCCAGCAGACAGGGGACCAGGGGCTGTGGCGGGAGGGGCCAGGCAGAGGCACAGAGGATGGTCCAAGACCCGCCACTGTGCCCACCACAGACTCTTGGCCCACAGTTCCTTTCAAGGTGCACTAATTCATGCACTGGACCCCTAGTTCTAGAATGTTACTTATTAAAGGCCATCTTTTTAAAAAATTTAATTTAATTAATTTATTTTTTATTGTCTATAGTTTTACATATGTCTTCTTTTTCCCCAATTGACACCCCCCCCCAGTCATTCCCACCCTGGGCAAGCCCCCACCACCCCAGTGTCTGCATCCATTGGTTATGCTAATATGCATGCATACAAGTCCTTTGGTTGCTCTGTAACCTCCCACTCTCCCCTACCATTTGTCTCTAGATCTATTCTTGTTCATCAAATTATGTTGATCATTATACCCCACATATGAGTGAGATCATGTGATATTTATCTTTTTCCAACTGGCTTATTTCACTTAGCATAATGCTCTCCAGTTCCATCCATGCTGTTGCAAATGGTAAAAGTTCCTTCTATTTTATAGCAGCATAGTATACCATTGTGTAGATGTACCACAATTTTTTAATCCACTCATCTGCTGATGGGCACTTAGGTTGTTTCTAAATCTTAGATATTGTAAATTATGCTGCTATGAACATAGGGGTGCATATATCTTTCCTGACTGGTGTTTCTAGTTTCTTGGAATATACACTGAGTGGCCAGATTATTATGATCTCTGAATGCATAATACTCTGGCCACTCAGTATATATATATATATATTAGAGGCCCTGTGCATGAATTCGTGCATGGGTGGGTCCGGCCAACCTGGCCAGGGGGAGGTGACATGGGTGGTTTGCTGGCCTGCCTGCTGGTCAAACTCCTGGTCGAGGGGACAATTTTCATATTAGCCTTTTCTTATATAGTATATAAACTGAGTGGCCAGATTATCATGCGTTCAGAGATCATAATAATCTGGCCACTCAGTGTAGTCTAAAGACCATCTTTTCAAGCAATAGTATTTTTATACCAAAGATAGATAGCCTCCTGCCAATGTAAGTGAAATTATCAGAAGAAATATTTCAATAGCCAACTGCAGCCCAGTTGACTGAGGTACCATACCAAGATGGGTATTTAATAGTTTGGGAACTTGATGTTATGATATAAATATACATTGTGAAATAAGCACTACAATCAATGTTATACTGCGTTCTTCTTGTCAAGAGTCTTCATTATCAATTGGGATCATCTTTGGTTAGTGCTCAGGCGAGCCCAGGCCCAGTACAAGCGGACCCCTAGCCTGGCATTGTGCATTACTGTGGGGCTGTTTAGGTGAAGTCCTTTGAGCAAACAGGAAGTGTATTTAAATAAAAGGTGGGATTCACCACCTCGGTATCTCTTGTGCCATATAAATGAGTCAGTTGTACTGAAAACTGCCTGGAATTGTTATAGCTCTGTAATTATTTACACCACAAAGTATTTCATCAGGTAAGTCTAGTTGCACCATAAATATTTATCATCTAGGTGCTTGGTATTCCTCTTTTCCTTATGTCAACTGCTACCCTTTATCATCCACTTATACTCTAGTTTGCATAAAGTTCTAATAAATGCATTCATTACATTACTGATTCATTTGTCAAATATTTTATTGAAATTATACATGTGCCAGAGAGTCTTTTATGCATTGAAGAAAAAGAGATGAAGATGATATTTATCTTTTCTTCAAGGATAAAGCAGTCATGGGAGCAGTTACTGTGTAACGTGTTCTGCATTGGGATAAAGGTCAGCAGTAGATACCATAGTAATTCAAAAGAGGGAAATCAATACTAGATTAGCTGGCAAAGCTAGTCATGGAAGGCTTCTTGGTGGTATCTTACTGAACTTAAAATCCTATTTTCACCCTGGCTGGGATGGCTCGGTTGCTTGGAACGTCGTCTGTGTATGGAAAGGTTGCTGGTTTGATTCCCAGTCAGGGCACATGCCCAGGTTGCAGGCTTGATCTCCTGGTCAGGCCCTGGAGAGAGGCAGCCAAACAATGTTTCACTCTCACATGAATGTTTCTCTATCTCTCCCCCTCCCTGTTCCTCTCTCTCTCTAAAATTCAATAAAACAATCTTTAGAAATAAATCCTATCTGCAGTTTTTCATTTGGAAAGGTAAATATTCTCCAGACAGAGAGAACAAAAAGACAGGAGGCCAATAACTATAGGGGGTATACGGGGATCTACACACAGTTCTATATATTGTGGTGTTTCATGTACTGCAGAGGTCGTCAAGACATAAATGATGCTGTAAGTTATGGAAAGAACTAGGATTTTACCCCCCTTGTAAGTGAAGGAGCATCACTGCTGGTCGAATGATTTTAGGCAAGAGAATTACATGGTAAGAGGCATTATTCATTTGTGTATTTACTTTTTTATTTAACCTTTTCCAGCTTTACTGAGGTATAATTGACAAATAAAAATTATATATATTTAAGATGTACAACTTGATGTTTTGGTATAAATATACATTGTGAAATAAGCACTACAATCAAACTAATTAACACATCCATCACCTTGAAAGGGCAGAGCAGGACAGCACAAAATGTACTGTACCCTCCATCCTGTGTAACTATGTATATGACTCCTTTTTCTTAGAAAACCGCGAGAATGTAACAGTTGCATAAACCTGACAATAGGAATGTAGAGAAGTAGACTCAGTCCAAATTAGGCAATCTCTGTAACCCACGTCACTTCCCTAAGCCCACCCAAATGACCAACCCTTTATAACCTACCGCTCTCCCGGGGTTCGCTCTCTTTGGTCTCACTGCTATGCCAGAAAGAGGCTGGGAGCCAAACCTGGGTTTGAATAAAGACTCTTTGCTTTTGCATTGGAGAAAAGGCTCCCTGGTGGTTGATTATTGGGGACCCTGAACTCTGGGCATAACATTTGGGGGCTCGCCCAGGACCCCAATACCCACAAGGGACCCCGATCCGGAGAGTCTGACTGACCGTGGTAAGTGTCTGTACATTGTCTGTATTGTCTCTTCTGTTCTGTGCAAGCTCGCTTCTGAAGCCTGTAGTGCCCGAAATGGTCTAAGTGGACGCACTGGTGGACCTCGGGCGGGAGGAGTCAGAGGACACTTTGATCCTCCGTCTGGAGGGGCGTAAAAACCTCCGTCTGGAGGGGACTGGCTTCCCCTCAAACCTCTGGGACGAAGCGGGCCGCTCCTGCTGGTTGGCGCACGGCCATCATCCAGCTGTTCCTGGGTGTCTTTGTCTGTTTGGTTTCTGTGTCTTTCTGTGTACTTCTGTGGACTTACTGGACGGACATTATGGGACAGACACAGTCCACTCCAAGTGAGTGGAAAGGGGAGCTTAATCTCCCCCCCCCACACACACAGAGGCCATAGAGCTTCCTCAGGCAAATTAATCAGGTGACTGTTTAAACTCTGGTAAATATCTAGTAGGAGTCAAAAACTCAGACTGTTTGGTATATAAATATAAATGTGAAAGTATTTGTTATCTCTTTCTGCTGTTTAATTTATTTAAAGATAGGGTGGACCTGCTGTGGCGGAATACAAGGGTCCTGTTTAATTTATTTAAAGATAGGGTGGACCTGCTGTGGCGGAATACAAGGGTCTTTAGCAGCTGCTGAGACACCTTTTTCTCAGAGTCCTTTGTTCTCCGTCACAGAGGGAATCAGCCCACTTAGATGATAAAAATTCCTCTGTTTGTATAAATAAAGGTTTCAGTTTGCTCTGATTTGTGAATTTACTGTATTAAATTGAATTTTAAAGTCCTAGGGTTGATTTAAAAGTATCCATTTATAACATTTCAAAGAACAAAAGAACTTTTATTTACAGCTTCCTTATCTCTTTTGGTGCTCAGAGACTCCTGGCTAACAGCTTCACAGGGCGGAGAGATTTACATGCCCTGTCCCTGCCTGTGACATCATAGTCCAATGTGGAACTAAGGCTGAAGTTACTATTAACTCTTTATAGACCACGTTAACCATTTGTTTAACTTACTGTTTTCAGTTATTAGGATCCTCATAGAGGATATAACCTGGCCTTTCCCTTCCTCTCTCATTCTGATTCTAATAGCATCTGTAACTGGATTAAAAATCTTTTCTTTCAGGAGGCCATCCAGGCTTTAAGCTCGAAAGAAATCTCCTCCTGTGAGAGGAGAGAGGGACCCCCCAGAAGGGGCTGGAGGCTCTCCCTCTCAACAGGTGTTTGTTTTGTGTTTTGTCATGTTGGTATCAGGACTTTTTGTTTTGTCTTTTTGTCTTATATTTTCTGTCATAATTGGGCCCTATCCTACCTAATAATAGACAAATATGCAAATTGACCGTACCTTCGCTATGCCCATGATTGGCCAGGAGGCGCGGGAGGGCGGGACTCGGGGTGGCCGGGGTGGCTGATTGGGCCGGCGGGACGCTGAGCTTGCGTTGCCAGTGGCAGCGCGAGCTCAGCGTCTGCGCCATGGCTGTGCTGCGGCACAGAGGGGGCCTCTGGGGCAGCGAGCTCACGTCCCGCCGGGGACCATCAAAAGCGGGGGAGCTGGGTGCCTGTCTGCTCCAGCACCAGGCCTTTCAGAAGCATCCCCCATGCTGGAGGCTTCTGAAAGGCCTGGTGCACCCGCGGACAGGCACCCAGCTCCACCGTGATCAAAAGTGAAAGCATGTAGGGGACCCTACACGTGCATGATTTAATCATGCACTGGGCCTCTAGTATGTATATATTATTTGTTGAGTTTTGATTTGTCAAGGTTTTGTCAGTTTGTTATCAGTTTGTTAAAATCCTCTTAGAGGACATTGAGTGGTTCTTCCGTTCCTGTTTAACCTTTGACTGTGTGATTGGATTACCGAGCTTTTATCAAGGTTTTGCCTCTCCTGAAATAATGCTCTATGTGTAACCTGTCCCTCCCCGAGCCGGACTGCAGGATGACTTTTCCTTCAACACACTGGTCCCGCCCACTGGCCTACGGCAGAAGCCAGAAAAAGCGACTATAGGAAAGGGAGGCCTCCATCAGGGGACTTAGAGGCAGGGTTCCTGTTATCTGTTTAGATCCCAAGAATGTAAGAATACTTATTTACTGAAATGATATAAGGACAGATGTTTGTTTGATATTTTGTTGTCTGCCTGGTTATAATTATTTGTTCATATATAGAAAAAAACCCACATTTAATTTGTTTAAGGCTGAGTGCTCTGACGGGTAGCAACCCCCCCCCCCCCCCCGAGTGGCCACTGGGATTCTTTTTTCCCAGGGGTGTTTTCTCTCTGTCAGAGGGGGAATCGGCCTGCCTAACAACATTTCTGTCTATATTTGTTAATTTGAAGATATGAAGTTATAACAATTGTAGTCCAAAGAGATTTAAAGCAGGGACCACATTCTAAAATTAACTATAAGAAGGAAGCTGGAGCTGGCAAAGTCACCAAGTCTGCCCAGCAAGCTCAAAACCTAAATAAATCTTATTTCTGACACCTGCCACCACCCAGTCTTAATCAGTGGTGGAGGAACGGTCTCAGAAGTGTTTGTCTCAATTGGCCATTAAGTTTGATGTGATTAATGTACATTGTAAAACCTTTAAAAGAAAAGGAAAATATTTTGTAGGCCACTTGGTCCTCGTGTGTGTCAGGCAACTCTTAAGTTATAATTTTGAAATCAGTAATTTTTAATAGAAACACACTCAAGCAGAGTGGCTTTTCAGAAAGGTCAGGGAGTCTGATTATAGTGTAGGGGTCACCGGTTCCCCCATGCCACCTTCGTTAGCAGGAGGCAAGCGCTTTTCCCAGTGGGAACAGAGAGTGGATTGCCAGATGAAAATGCCTCGGTGGGACCCTTCCTTCGCCCCCTGGGACCCGCGCCGCACTCCCTGCCTCCGCCCACCCGTTGTCCATCCCCTCCAGGGGTTGTTTTGAGTGGCTGGAGGCAGCAATGAGGAGGGAAATTCCCTTGTGACCCCCTCCACCCCAATGAGACCCAAGAACCCTCGGTGACTCCTTGGACACTTTTCACCATGTTCTGTTAGGGGGCTTAAAGGCGGCAGCTGGAAATTCCCCTTTCCAGGCTTATCAGAATCTGAGATTCTTATCTGTAGGAAAAATATGACAGTTTGAAATTCAATCGGCTGGGCCTGCTCCCTTCTCCCTTTGCCTTTTCTAAATATTTTAAAATAATAGAAGGTTTGAGGCATGGTTATGCATTTTTGAAGGGCATAGAAAGAAGGTTTGAAGGTTAATTTGAAATTGTGAAATTGGTAAAGATTTGTATATGTAGTAAGAAGGAGAACAGAGAAATGTTAGAAGGAAGAAAAAGCCAGCAGCAAATAGGAAAGAATTAATATGCCTATTGTAAGAAGCAGAGGCACTGGAAGAGAAAATGTCCTGGCAGGTTAGCTAGAGAAGCAGAAAGAGGAGACTCAGACTCCAAGGGTCTTTAACTTAGAGGAAAAGGACTGACAGGACCGGGGTTCCTTTCCATTAAGCCCCCAGGGTAACCTTACAAGTGGGGGGCAAACCTGTTAGTTAACTGGTGGACACTGGAGCAGCCTATTCAGTCTTGACAGAGCCGATGGGACCCGTAACCTCTAAGAAGACAGCAGTCCAGGAAGCCACCGGACAAATTGCCTGTTTTCCTTAGACAACAAAAAGGACTATGGACCTCGGAAAGAACACGGTAACGCATTCATTTCTGGTCATGCCAGAATGCCCATACCCCCTGTGTAGACGTGACCTCCTACAGAAACTATTTGGACTGCCATCATATCCTTTGAGGGGGATGGAGCGGGAATTCCTAGGGGCAGTTGGATACTACAACCTGTGGATACTGGGGCTCACGGAGATTGCTAAACTTCTAGACTCAAGTACTGGGGGAACGCAGCCACTGAACTAGACCGAAGTAGAACAATGGGCCTTTGAGGAGCTAAGGAAGGCTCTCATCTCAGCACCTGCCCTAGCCTTACCAGACGTCACAAAGCCCTTCCACCTCAATGTGAGTGGGGTAAGAGGCATTGCCAAAGAGGTTCTCACTCAGACTCTAGGTCCCTGGAAGAGACTTGTTGCCTATCTGTCTAAGAGGCTAGACCCCGTGGTAGCAGGGTGGCCAGTGTGCCTCCGGGCAGTGGCCACCACAGCATCGCTGGTGAAGAAGGCAGATAAGCAGACTCTGGGCCAGGAACTAGCCCTGACAACACCCCATGGTGTGGAGGCCCTCTTTCGAGGTGCTCTGGAGAGATGGATGTCAAACACCAGGATCACCCAGTGCCAAGCTCTTCTCCTGGACCAGCCCCGCGTCCGGTTCCATAAGACACTGGCCATCAACCCTGCCAGCCTGCTCCCAGATGATGATCCAGAGGAACCCATTCGTGACTGCACAGAGGTAACAGATGCAGTACAAACAGCTCGCCCAGACCTGACAGATGTCCCGCTATCATCACCAGACAAGGTACTGTTCACGGTTGGGAGCAGTTATATTCAGGATGGCATCCGATATGCAGGAGCAGCGGTAGTCACCCTGGACCACACCATTTGGGCGCAGTCCCTGAATAGGGGAACCATGGCACAAAAAGTCGAACTTTTGGCCTTAATCCAGGCCCTTTGATGGGGACACAGTGCCATCCACCGGAAAAGAGGGTTACCAACTGCAGTGAAAAAGGACATTAAAAATAAGGAAGAGATTTTAGCCTTATTAGAGGTCATCTGGCTCCCAAGGGCAGTTGCAATAGTGCACTGCAAAGGACATCAGAAAGGGAAGACAATTGAAGCCAGAGGAAATAGAGCCGCAGACCAAACTGCCAAGGAAGCTGCCCAAAAACCAGCGGGGCCTTTACAAGTTTTAGTAACCCTGCCGTACCTGGACCTACGCAGACCCCCTCTTATACCAAACAAGAGGAGGAATTGGCAGAATAGAAGCAAGCCATTAAAGAACCGGATGGTTGGTGTACCCTACCAAATGACATACTGTTGGTCCCAGAGGCTATAGTCGGACGTTAGTTACCCAGTTACACCAGGCTACCCACTTGGTGTCACCAAGACTTCTGAACTTCTGCAAGGCAGGTACTCTTAGATAAAATAATTAAAAGCACAGTCACTAGAAGTACAGTTTGTGCACAGATAAATACTAAGCAAGGTAAGAAGGTCCCCCTGGAAATTCAGGCCCCAGGAAAATTCCCCAGGAGAGCATTAGGAGGTAGATTTCACAGAAATTAAGCCACCAGCATCAGAGTACAAGTACCTGCTAGCTCTCATAGACACCTTCTCGGGTTGAGTTGAAGCATACCCCACTAGGACGGAAACTGCCTCTATAGTTGCTAGGAGATTATACCTAGATTAAGGCTGCCAGTAGTCATAGGATCAGATAGCAGCCCCGCCTTTGTAGCCAAGATATCTCAAAATATAGCTCAAGCCTTAGGACAGGCATGAGCAAGACTCAAAAAAAAAAAAAAAGAATTTAACTAAATTTATCCTAGAAACCAGTGAAAACTGGACCAACCTCCTGCCCTTCACCCTCTTATGGGCCAGGTGTACCCCCTACCGATAGGGGTTTCCCCCTTTTAGAGATCATATATGATAGACCTCCTCCCCCCCGCACCACCACCGCCCACTTCCTTTCCAGGGTCAGGGAGAAACTGAAAGCTGGAATTCATAACCATTCCCATACTCAAGTCCTTACAGGCTCTGTAGTATACCCAGAGAGCCACCCATAAGCTTGCTCGCGATGCTCTGCCAGTGCCCACTGTGGACCCTGTACATCCCTTCCAGCCCAGGGACTCAGTGTGGGTAAAGAAGTTCACTGCCCAAGGACTCACCCCAACCTGAAAGGGACACTAAACTGTTATCCTGAGCACGACCACGGCTGTTAAAGTAGACGGCGTCCAGACCTGGCTACACCACTCCCAGCTCCTGCACCAGGAAACGGCCTGGATCCTGGCAACCACCCGTGAGATCCCTAGCCTGGGCTCCACGCAGGCCAGGAGGAAACTCGACACCTGCAGGAGAGGAACTGGACTTCACTGTGGACAGTACTTTTGCGGACTGTAGTACTAGAGGCCTTAGCCAGAAATAAGAGACAAAGTAGAAATGCAAACCGTCTCATGATCGAGCCGGGTGTCCCAAGACATGGGGGGAATGAAAGGGCAGAGCAGGACAGCACAAAATGTACTGTACCCTCCATCCTGTGTAACTATGTATATGACTCCTTTTTCTTAGAAAACCGCGAGAATGTAACAGTTGCATAAACCTGACAATAGGAATGTAGAGAAGTAGACTCAGTCCAAATTAGGCAATCTCTGTAACCCACGTCACTTCCCTAAGCCCACCCAAATGACCAACCCTTTATAACCTACCGCTCTCCTGGGGTTTGCTCTCTTTGGTCTCACTGCTATGCCAGAAAGAGGCCAGGAGCCAAACCCGGGTTTGAATAAAGACTCTTTGCTTTTGCTTTGGAGAAAAGGCTCCCTGGTGGTTGATTATTGGGGACCCTGAACTCTGGGCATAACAACCTCACATAGTTACCATATGTTTTGAAGGTAAAATCAGGTAGACTAGGTGATTGCTGGAAGTGAAGGAAATGAATGAGAAAGGAAAAACTTTATGAATGTTGAAGTCACTAAATGAAATGGGAAATACTGGAGAAAGCTGATTATTGGGCCTTGGAATGTAGGGGAAAGTAAGAAAAAATGTGTACTTGTTTAAGGGGCTATCTGCTCCCTTAGACAGGCCAATGTCATTTAATTCAGCTTTCTTGGGAGAAGATAAACTCTTCTGGATTCAGTACTAGGCCTGCAGATCTTTGAAATTTGATACTCAGGGACAAAATCTACCATCCTTCTGAGGACTGTTTTGAGAAATACAACCTGGGGTTTAAATAGAAGCTAATGCAGAGAAGTCAGAATGCTATCAAAGCCTAAATTCAATTTGTGAAAAGGCAAAAAAATTTACTCACGTTGTGTAGGGCAGGAACTCCTTCAGAAATCTCTGTGCCATTTGTTAAGTTCCTTGTTCAGCGTTTCCTTGTTGCTGACCTTGGACACCATAAATCCTACCACTGATTTGGACCTTGATTCCAGCAACACAGGCAACCAGTGCAAAATTTTTTTTCTGTTAACACATCAATAATGTGATAAGATGTTAGTTAAGTTATAGAGATAAAAGAAAATTGAGGTAGGCAATTTGGGCACAAGCAGAAAAAATGAACTCAGAGCATAAGTCACAAGAGTATCTGATTTTTGAGTCCTCAACACTGAGAGCCTGATCTTGCACACAGAGAAATGTTCATGTAATTTGCAGCTAGTCTCAAGAAAAATCCCCCCACCCACTTCTCAGTTCAATGTAGATTTGGCATTCAGACCAATACTACAGAAAATCCAGCATTCAATTCAATGCAATCAATATCACAGGACACAGTAACAAATACCACCTCTCAATAGGCAGCAGGACATTGTCACCTGCTGTAATCCCAAACACAACCATGGGAAACCTTTAGTGGCCTCAAACCACAATATTCTCCATATAGGCCCATTTAAAAATATATTTTTATTGATTTCAAAGAGGAAAGGAGAAAGAGAGAAAGATAGAAACATCAATGATGAGAGAGAATCATTGATCAGCTGCCTCCTGCATGCCCCACACTGGGGATTGAGCCCACAACCCAGCACATAGGCCCATTTCTACTCATGGAATGATGCCACCACTCTCCATGTCTTGTTTTGTAGCATGTATTTTTAAGTAATTCTGAGCCATGCCTCATCCTAAGCACTAGCGAATTAGTTAACTGCCAAATCCAATACTTAATTCTTTCTTACAAATCGCCTCTCACCTCTCATTGCATGGCAGGCAGAATCATGGCTTGCCAAAGACATACACATCCTAATCCCTGGGATCTGTTACATGGCAAAAAGGACTTTGCAGATGCAATTAATTTATGGATATTAAAGCACAGAAATGATAGAAGAAGAGTCTGAGAGATGGCAGCTTGAGAAGGATTTGATACCTCATTTCTGGTTCTGGGAAATGGGGGACTATGTACAAAGACCAGAAAGAGGTCTGTAGATGTTACTTGTGGCCCCCAAATGAATGCTCACAAGGAAACAGAAATCTCATCCCTATAAAGTCATTGAACTGATTTAGGTTTTTAAGAACCTGCCCGGCCTGCGTCACTCAGTGGTTGAGTGTAGACCTATGAACCAGGAGGTCAAGTTTTGATTCCTGGTCAGGGCACATGCCCGAGTTGTGGGCTAGATCCCCAGTGTGGGGCATGAAAGAAGCAGCCAATCAATGATTCTCTCTCATCATTGAAGTTTCTATTTCTCCCTCCCTTCCCCTTCCTCTCTGAAATCAATAAAATATATTTTAAAAAATTATTTTTAAGGAACTGACTTTGTAATAAAACTTTACACACTGCAGTGCAGAGGCACCTCAGGAGCAGTGTCACCCTGACCCCACTTCCTCACCAGGCAGGACAGACAGCTAGAGCAATGGCATCCACCCCCACCCCCACCCCTTTTCTGGGGTCAGAACAGCAACCCAGCACACTAGAGCAGAATCTGTCCCCACCCCGCGCCCCCACCCTCTCACACACACACACTGTTGGGCATGCAGACCAGGGAAGTAGAGACCTGCAATAGAGCAGCATGCCCTGCAGCCCCTGCTGGCTAGAGAAGCTGCCCTACCAGCTAAAGCAGTGCCCCTACCATGGCCAGAGCAGCAGCTCCTTGCAATAGAACACTAATGCCTCACCCCTCCAACTCCCCCCTCACACCTTGGGGCCTAGCAGAACTCCCTTACCCCATGACCCTTGGCCAGAGCAGCATCCTATACACTAGAACAGTGACACCCAGTCCTCCCAGGGCCAGAGTGGCCTCCTGGTGAGATAAAGCACTGGTGCCCTGTTGCCCCCACCCTCCTGAGATGCCAGAGCCAAAGCCCACAAACTATAGCATTAACACTCCCACCCTCAGCACCAGAGCAGTGGAATTTCTCCCTCCCTTAAATTGCCCTGCCAGCAGTGGCCCTGCGCTGTAGAACAGTGGAGCCTCACTGAGTCAGAACAGTGGCACCACACCCCCACAGGAGATACACAAGCAACCCCCCCAGCCCCACGGGAGAACCACTAGCTCCACCCTCCCAACTGGGGACTCAGATGGCCCTGGCCCTACAATGCTATCAGTAGGTTATGGCCAATCTGGTCCTGCCCTGCAGGAGACTTTGCAGGAGGTCGGGCTAACTCTGGGAAAACTGGGTTGTGTGGCTCTCGGTGAGGGCCATTTATCCCTCACATGCCCAACCAGCGCTGACCAGGTCAACCAATCCTGTGCACAGCCCTGAATCCACATGTCCAAATATTGGTCTGTTTGGGCCTGATTAATTCTGCTAGCCACACCCTGATGACACGTTGAGCCTCCTCCCCAGAGGAGGAGACTTGGGCCAGAGATGTCAAAGTATAGGGTACTTCTAAGCATCTGTCTGGTAAGAAGTAGAGCTTTCATTCAATTAATATTTACTGGGTGCCTATATGTGAACCCTCTTCTAGGCACCAGAGATATAAATGAATAAGACAAAGTCTCTGTTATTCTTTATGGCACTTTCACTGTGATAGGAACCAATGGCAGCAAATAGAGCGGAAATGGCACACTGGGACCAATACGAAGGCCCTCAATGACCAACTAAGGGCCTTGGACATTGTCCGGAGAACAATAGGGCATCATTAAAGGCTTTTTATCAGAGTGTGGGCATGCTCAAATTTGTTTCAGAATGATTATTTTGGCTGCAAACTGGAGAGTATATTCTGAGGGAGGGAGGTGGCAATGGGAGTGTAGCAGAGACTAGAGACATGGAGACTACTCAAGAAGATACTTCATCACACCTTACTAGAGAGAATAATGATCTCAACTTGGGTAGAGGCAGTGAGAATGAAAAACCAAGCCACAAGAGTGTCTTATCAGGACTTTGTAACTGATTGGATATGGGGGTCTGAGAGGGAAAATAATCAAAAGTGAATTCCAGATTTCAAAATTAATCAAGGAAACATAACTTCAAAAGCAAGTTGAAAGGGTTAATGAATTCTGTTTGTAACAGGTTGTGGTATATCTTGTTCAATATACAGGTCTTTAGATATGTCTATGAACACAATATTTATATGTGATGTGGGAAAAGGGAGATACAACTATTCCCAGAGAAAGCACAGAGTGAGAAGAGAAGAAGACTGAAAAACCCTAAAGGATGTAAATACTTAGAGAGGAGTCAGGGGAAGATGAATCAGGAGAGACTGAAACTGAGCTGGCCAAGTGCAGGAGAACCTAGAGAGAGAAGTAAATTCACAACCAGGAAGAGAATTCCCAAGAAGCAAGAGGAGTAATCCCTCTTTTTACTACCTTTTAATGAAATATGTGTTTAGTCAAACCCCACAGCCTTGAATCCACAGTATATTCACTAAGGACATAAACACACCGAAATGGAAATATCAGCCAAATGCATTCTTTTTTAAAAAATTTTTATTAAGGTATTATATGTGTACATATCTTACCATTGCCACCTCCCACCCCACTCCCATATATGCCCTCACCCCCCAGAGATTTGTGTCCATTGGTTATGCTTATATGCATGCATACAAGTCCTTTGGTTGATCTCTTATCTTCCCCACCTCTCCCTAACGTTCCCGCTGTAATTTGACAGACTGTTTGATGCTTCACTGCCTCTGTATCTATCTTTTTGTTCAACAGTTTATAATGTTCTTTATTATCCATAAATGAGTGAGATCATGTGGTATTTTTCTTTCATTGACTGGCTTATTTCACTTAGCATAATGTTCTCCAATTCCATCCAGGTTGCTGCAAATGTTAAGAATTCCTTCTTTTTTATGGCAGCATAGTATTCCATTGTGTAGATGTACCATAGTTTTCTGATCCAGTCATCAGCTGATGGGCACCTAGGCTGTTTCCAGATCTTAGCTATTGTAAATTGTGCTGCTATGAACATAGGGGTGCATATATCCTTTCTTATTGGTGTTCCCAGTTTCTTAGGATATATTCCTAGGAGTGGGATTACTGGGTCAAATGGGAGTTCCATTTTCAGTTTTTGAGGAAACTCCATACTGTTCTCCACAGTGGCTACACCAGTCTGCATTCCCACCAGCAGTGCACGAGGGTTTCTTTTTCTCCGCATCCTCGCCAACACTTGTCGTTTGTTGATTTGTTGATGATAGCCATTCTGACAGGTGTGAGATGGTACCGCATTGTTGTTTTGATTTGCATCTCTCGGATAGTGACGTTGAGCATGTTTTCATGTGTCTCTTGGCCTTCCTTCTGTCTTCTTTTGAAAAGATTCTATTTAGGTCCGTTGCCCATTTTTTATTGGATAATTTGTCTTCCTTTTATTAAGTTGTATAAGTTGCCTGTAGATGTTGGAGATTAAACCTTTATCAGTGATAACATTTGCAAATATGTTCTCCCATACAGTGGGCTTTCTTGTTATTTTGTTGATAGTTTCTTTTGCTGTAAAAAAGCTTTTTATTTTTATGTAGTCCCATTTGTTTATTTTCTCTTTAGCTTCCATTGCCCTAGGGGCAGTATCGGTGAAGAAGTTCTTTTGGCATATGTCTGAGATTTTGCTGCCTGTGGATTCCTCTAGTATTTTTATGGTTTCCCGTCTTATGTTTAAGTCCTGTATCCATTTTGAGTTTATTTTTGTGTATGGTGTAAGTTGGTGATCTAGCTTCATTTTTTGCATGTATCTGTCCAATTTTCCCAACACCATTTATTGAAGAGACTGTCTTGATTCCATTGTATGTTCATGCCTCCTTTGTCAAATATTAATTGAGCATAGTGGTTTGGGTCAATATCTGGATTCTCTACTCTATTCTATTGATCTATATGTCTGTTCTTATGCCAGTACCAGGCTGTTTTGAGAATAGTGGCTTTGTAATACAGCTTGAAATCTGGTATTGTAGGAAGGATCTCAAATGCACATTCTTAATATTAATCAGGCCAGAAAGTAACCTTTTCTATTGCCCATCTTCACCTGTGCTCAATTACCTAAGATAACTCACCAAATAAACTTTAAAATATTTATGAGACCCCTGGCCTGTGGCTCAGTTGATTAGAGCATTGTCCCCATACACTAAAAGTTTGTGGGTTTTATCTCAGGTCGGGGCATGGATTGGAGGTAACAGATCAGTGTTTCTCCCTTCTCTCTCTCTCTCTCTCTCTCTCTCTCTCTCTCTCTCTCCTCTCTCTCCCTTCCTCTCCCTCCCTCCCTCCCTTCTTCCCTCTCTCCCTTCTTTCTCTAAAAATCATTAAAGAAACATATCCTCATGTGAGAATTAAAAAAAAAAGTTAATCCGAGAGAAAAACAGAAACATACAAATAGCAGGATATGCCCAACACTTTTCATTTCT
Organism: Eptesicus fuscus; assembly: GCF_027574615.1. Classification (NCBI taxonomy): domain Eukaryota; kingdom Metazoa; phylum Chordata; class Mammalia; order Chiroptera; family Vespertilionidae; genus Eptesicus; species Eptesicus fuscus. The sequence goes on from NC_072473.1 coordinate 87,990,871, forward strand.
CCATAAAATTGATCATTATAGAGTCCAACTAATTTCCAATATTTTAAAAAATATATATTGTTATTGATTTCAGAGAGGAAGGAAGAGGGGGAGAGAGAGAAACATCAATGATGAGAGAGAATCATGGATCAGCTGCCTCCTTCATGCCCCCTACTGGAGATCAAGCCCACAACCTGGGCATGTGCCCTTGACCTGAATCGAACCCGGGTCCCTTCAGTCCACAGGCTAATGCTCTATCCACTGAGCCAAACCTGCTAGGGCTCCAATATTTTTGTTCCAGAGATAAATTAAATTTCTCACAAAGTGCATCTCTATTCCCTTCCTCCCACAGTGTGAGAAAAGTGTACAAAGCATCTCCCTCATCATATTTTTATTTTGTTATTCTACTCAGCCCTGGAGGAAGAATGCCTGGTTAGAACCTGTGTCATTTATCTCTTTAGCAACTGCTGCAACAGTTGCAAAGCAGCATAACTTTTTCTGAAAACTGATGGAGCTCCTTCAGCACCTTCCAGGCTGTGGGAAAACAGGTATTCTCATAATGCATTGTTTTGGGGAATGGAAAATAATTCAGTACCTATAGAGGTGAGTTTAGCAACAGCTATCAAAATTAAAAACATTTTGCCTACTGAACCAGGAATCTTATTTCAGGGAATTTATTCTATAGACTAGAGGCCCAATGCATGAAATTCACGCAAGGGGCTCGGCCCTCGCAGCCCTTCGCAGCCTTGGCCAGCCCTCGCAGCGCCAGCTTCGTCTGGAAGGTTGTCTGGATGGTTGTTCTGCTGTTCAATATAATTAGCATATTAGCTCTTTATTATATAGGATATGCCTATGCAAGTAGGAAATGCTCTCTGTATGATGCTCTACTGGAATGCATTATCTGTAATAACCAGATACTGCAAACAATTATGTCCATCTGTAGGTGTGGTACAGCACATGAAAGAATGTTATGCAGGTTAAAGAGGGAAGAAGATTTCTTTGTACTGATTCTAAATTATTCCCATTACTTATTAAATGGCAAAAACGACCAAAGTACATCTTATACTATACAGATGCTACCTTTTATGTAAGAAATGGTGTAAATAAGAATACATATTTGTATTTTAATATATTTTCATAAAGGATCATTCAATTAATTTTAGAACAGAAATGTGTGTATCTATAGGGCCTGCAGGTGAAGTAGGGAAGGGGTAGATAGGAACAGGCTGAAAGTGAGACTTCTTAATTTTCCCTTTTATATAAGTTTGTTCTTGGAAGTATATAAATGAATAACTAATTCAGAAGAACATATTCAAATGAAAAAATGCACTATTATAATATAGTACGTGATGGTAAGCTTCTTCCAAATTTATTTCATGTAGCTAATATAACCCTAACACCAGCACCTCATAAAGATAGTCTAAAAGAAAAAAGGCAGAACTATCAGACTTCTAAAAACAGATGCCAAAATTATAAACAAAATGTTAAAAATTAGAGCTCCTAGTGCATCAAAGACTATATCATGACCAAGTACAATTTGTTTATTAAATGCAAAAACTAGTCAACTTTAGCAAAATCTATAAACAAACTAGAAGACAAAAACATGATTAACAAAGGCAAAGGCATTTGAAAAATTTAGCATACATTCCTCATTAAAAACAAAAACTGTAAGTAAAATATTAATGTCATGAAACTATATGATAAAGACTATCTACCAAAACTCAACAGGAAATAATTTGTAAATATGAGTAAAGGGTATATGGGAGTGACTGAGACTATTCTTGAAAATTTACTAAAAGTTTTAAATTATATCAAAATAAAGAGTTCAAGAAAAATTAAATTAAAAAATAGATGAATTGAATGCAACCAAGTGTCCAGAAAATAAATGATTATTTAATAATTAAGGAACACTAATCTCAATTCAAGGGAAGGAAATATCTAATATTATATCCTGGCATAATTGGTTATCCATATGATAGTAAAGAGTATTGGATCCCGGTGTTAAACCTTACTCAAAAATGAATTCCAGGTGGATCAGAGATCTTTAAAAAAAAACAAACAAACAAACAAAAAAAAAAAACAAGAAAAGAACTTGGAGGTAGAGAAGGTTGTATTAAATAATCAAACACTTAAAAGCTATGAGATAGGGTAGTCATTTTAGGTGTGCAAAGAGTAAAGATTTTTTGTGATAAAATATAACAGATCATGTTAAAAGACAAACAGAACTTGAGGGAAAATATTTTAACATAAATTACACCTCTAATATACAAAGAGCTCCTATAAATTGAAAAGTAAAATGGCAAAGAATTCACTACAAAATGTGTTAGAGATAAAAACAGACATTCCATGGGAGACAAAATTTAAATGACCAACAAACTTGTAAAATTATACTTAACATCTCAAGCATTCAATTAAACATACATTATTCTGGAAAACAGGATACATCTATACTCATAAAACTAGCAAACCAACAATACAAACAACTAAAAATATGGAGGGATGGAGAGAATGCAGAGAAAAGGCTCTTCATGGAAGGGGACCTGGTGATGGAACTGTATATTGCTAGGGCTTTAAGAAATAAAAAACACATGTAGATTTTCCAATTCTGTACATATATTATAAAGAAATAAGAACAGCCCGAAACCGGTTTGGCTCAGTGGATAGAGCTGCGGCCTGCGGACTCAAGGGTCCCGGGTTCGATTCCGGTCAAGGGCACGTACCTTGGTTGCGGGCACATCCCCAGTGGGGGGTGTGCAAGAGGCAGCTGATCGATGTTTCTCTCTCATCGATGTTTCTAACTCTCTATCCCTCTCTCTTCCTCTCTGTAAAAAATCAATAAAATATATTTTTTTTAAAAAAAGAAAGAAATAAGAACAGCAGTGCATATGAATATATGTAAAAGAGTTTCTATTAGCCCATTGCTTGTTCTAGCCAAAGCTTTCAATTCCCATCACCAGAAGATGCTTGAATAAATTGTGACATGAGAAGCGTATCATCTGCATCATGGCTACATAAGACGTCCCTTGTTCAACCACATCCCCGCCCCCCCCATCCCTTTTAACACCTAAGATTAGGCATCCATCCACAAACAAACGTGCCTATGTAAGAGTTGTGGGATCCAGCACCATACTAGTATATCAAGGGACCCAGGAGGAGTCCCATCCATCTGTGTTTCAGGTAATAGGCAAGCAAACCTCAATATGGCTGCAGAACCAGCAGAAATTGGTAAGCTGGCCCCAACCCCTCTTGGCTGCCATAGGGGAAAACCTGGGTGGCACTAACTTGGGCAGACAGCCACAGATGAGAGAAACCTTGTAGAGGTTTAGGCTTCTCAAGGCGAGATTCTAGCCCTTCTTTGGAGAAAAAAAAAATATGTGTTTAGACACTGTCCAGGACACTAGTCGAGAAGCCCATTTCTCTCCAGCAGCCCCCAGAGTACTGAGGCAGTACCTCCAAGACTGAGAGGGAAGGAGGAGATTAGGAAAGAGGCAAATTATATCAGAGGGTAGCAAAGGGATGTGGATCCTGCTGACTGCATTTAAGACGACAACGAGAAGCCTGCCCAGAGGCCTCTGGGAAAACCTTACCCCAGGATTGCCCCACCTGGCCCCTGGGCACACCCAGTGCCCCAAGTGTTAAACCCACACCTCCCACCACTGCAGCCATTGACTTATATATGATTCTGAGTGCGGTGGCCAGGGTAAGCTCTATTCTATTGATACTATGTTCCAAAAATAGGTAATATGAAGAAATGAAAACTGATTTCATGGCATTTATGAAACTTTTCCCTGAATTTCTGCTTTAACAAGATAATGACAAAGATCATCAATGGACAGGTTTTCAATGCAAGATATTATGAAAGTAACAATATTTAAAATAAGATTAAAATATTGATTCAGAATTAGGCAAAAGCCACGAACAGCTGTTCACATATGTATCCTGCTCCCTTGAAGTCCATATAAAACCACAAGAAACTAAATTCTGCCAGTAATCTGAATGAGCCCGGAAGAGAATTCCCAGTCTCAAATGAAATTGCAGCCCCATTTGACATGCACCTTGATTTAGCTTGACTTAGTCGAGTAAAACAGTTTGAGGGAATTTTTTTTGGGGGGGAGGGCAGATGGAGGGAGTAGTAGACTTACAACTGATTTTCTATCAACACATGGAATACAGATGAAAGAAATGCATATTGTATATTATCCTAGCTATTTAGCTCACTGAAATAAAAAGGAAGAATAAAATGGCAGAGCGGAGTACTAGCAGTACACTCTAATATCTGGGAAGAGCTCAAATCTACACTACTCTTTGTTTGTAGCACATCTAGAGACTGAATATTCTGACCCTAAGTCAATCATCTATATAATTTGCCTAAATGCTTTAGTTACTAGGGTACAAAAATATACCAACACTGGTCCCATACCTGCAAAGGTATAGATAAATCAGATGATTTCTCAGAATAAAAGAGCTTTCAATAAATTTACAATCTAAAAACCAAGTCTCATAATTTCCCATAATTTGTAATCTCTGAATCCAAGACTATTATAGTCTCAGCACATTTTTACTCTTACTAGACACAAACAAAATTATCAGTTAATGATATTTGAGGAAAGGGAGCAGACAGAAAATGACTTCATGGGTGTTCAGCTTTTTAGGGGGTGGGGGATGTAGGAGGGTGTTCAGCTTTTAAGGGAACTGATATAGTCTAGATATGGTTGACCCTACCTTTCTCCCTCTAAGATTCTTTTCCATGTGGCAATAGCAACACACAGAACACTTGAGGCAATGTGATCCACAATGACTGGTTTATTTATGCCAGTTATGTTCATACTACTAGATCAAGCATGTCAAACATACTTGAGCTAGATGAATATCAGACAATCATACTCAAAGACACTCTTGAGCATGAGAACTCAATATGTGGTCACAAAAAATGAAAATAATCTAGTATCCTCCTTCTTATGTGTGTTCATATATTTTGCTGACCAAGAAATTTTGTTAAGTCCACAAATTTATTACATTTTATTTCTAGGGATAAAACACACAAAATATTTTAAAGCCTTTACAAATTCTAACCCAATGGATGGCCCAATTCTAAAACGTTACATTTTTGTTCTGAAGAGTATTACTCTCACTTGTTGTATATGTCATTCTATAGTATCTCTTTACAAAAAGAAGCTCACCCTGGCACTTCCCCACATCTTTCTCTCTATAAGTTAAAATTACTACCTTTTAATATATTAATTAATCATCCATATGTCTTCACCATTGGTGTAAACTTCTTCATTGACAAAAAAAAATTGAATATAGAAGTTGCATAAACTGGATCGATCGATATATGGCATTTTTATAGACAATATTGGAAATTCTTGTGTGCATTACAAGCATCTTTTAGCATGCTTTAATATTACCTGTACATTTTCAGTATCTTCATGTATTTATTTGTTAATGGACTCAGTAGTTGCAATTGATTGCAACTGTTGCTTATTTTATTTTTTCAATGCTCGATTTTCACTCTTTGTCTAGTGAAAGACTTCTTCAAGCAAGGCCTCTTTCTTTTCTTTTCTTTCTTTATTTTTTTAATCCTCACCCAAGGATATATTTCCATTGATTTTTAGGGAGAGTAGAAGAGAGAGGGAAAGACAGAGAGAAAGATCACTGTGAGAGAAACACATTGATTAATTGCCTCCTGCAGGAGCCTGGACCAGGGCCTGGGGCTGGGAGGAGCCTGCAACTGAAGTACATGTCCTTGACCAGAATAGAACCCAGGACCGTTTGGTCTGCATGCCGGCACTCTATCCATTGAACCAAAACAGCTAGGGCAAGCAGGCCTCTTTCTTAATGCTCAATATGTCACTCTGTCTGGTGAAAGCCTTCTTCAGGTCTCCCTGCGCCTTGCACCTCCAGTCAGCATTCTCACTTTCTGTAAATGGCAAGATGTTCCAGGCTCATCTTTCTTTCTCCTGCTCCAAGATTTGGTGCCAGCTACCGTCCAAGGATCCCTAGTTCCTTTTAATGGAGAATAGTTTAAGGAGCCAAAATCTGGCACTAGAGTACAGCACAGATTTTCTGCAATGCTACTGATAATGGGTAAGGTGACTTTAGATCCCATTTAGGCTATTGCAGTGACAGAGCAAGAGACTTCTAAGGCAAGAGCACATATTTCCAATTTATCTCTACTCTTTATAAATCTATTTTTAACAATCATGGCTGCCATATCATGCTATATATTGTCATACCCAACTGATGCATTCAGGTTTCATTGTTGACAAATGTCCAGAAGCTTCCATTTTCTTTTTCTTCTTTTTGGCTCTTCAACCAGGGATCCTGGAATTTGCTCCAAATTGTACAGGTCCAAATGCTCCTCTCTGCCAGAATAATATTTACTTGAAAATGAAAATAAATTCAAGTCTCCCTCCAGGTAGCATTGTCAGGTTCAGCAAATAAAAATGCATGCAATATTTGGTTCATGTGTATACTAAAACAAATTCTCATTTTTCTGAAATTCAAATTTAACTGGACTTCCTGTATTTAGCTGGAAATCCTACCTCCAATGGAAGAGTAAGAAATCTAAAAGCATATGTCATCTAGGATTACAGCTAAAGCCCACTAACACCCTTTAGTATATATGAATTAAAATGAAAACTTGAAACTCCTTGCCTTCAAGGATCTTTAAAAAATCTTCCTAATTCTTACAGAGAGCAGACTGATGGTTGCCAGAGGGGAGGAGGGTTGGGATGTTGGTTGAAAAAGGTGAAAGGATTGAGAAGTTCAAATTAGTCAATAAAAAAATAGTCATGGGGATGTAAAGTACAGCATAGGGAATATAACCAATAATATTGTAATACTATGTACAGTGCCAAGCGGCTACTTGAAATATTGAGTGGAACACTTTGTACAATATATGATTGTCAAAGCACTATGCTATACATCTGAAACTAATACAAAATAGTATTAAACATAGACTGCAATTGAAAAATAAAATTTAAAACAAATAATATTTCTGATTAAAGAAAAAAATCTTCCTAATTTTCATTTTAATGTGCCAAATGCAGACCTATATATCTTTATTTAAGTTCCTAATTTTGAACACAGGTTTCCCACCCCCCATAATAACTTTTTTTTTAAATGTTCAAAATGCTTTATTTTATTTATTTTTTTTCCAATTTTTTTTATTAAGGTATTATATGTGTACATATCTTACCATTGCCACCCCCCACCCCACTCCCATATATGCCCTCACCCCCCAGAGTTTTGCATCCATTGGTTATGCTTATATGCATGCATACAAGTCCTTTGATTGATCTCTTATCTCCCCCACCTCTCCCTAACTTTCCCCCCTGTAATTTGACAGTCTGTTTGATGCTTTACTGTCTCTGTATCTGTCTTTTTGTTCAAGTTTATAATGTTCTTTATTATCCATAAATGAGTGAGATCAAGTGGTATTTTTCTTTCATTGACTGGCTTATTTCACTTAACATAATGTTCTCCAATTCCATCCAGGTTGCTGCAAATGATGAGAATTCCTTCTTTTTTATGGCCACATAGTATTCCATTGTGTAGATGTACCACAGTTTTCTGATCCAGTCATCTGCTGACGGGCACCTAGGCTGTTTCCAAATCTTAGCTATGGTGAATTGTGCTGCTATGAACATAGGGGTGCATATATCCTTTCTGATTGGTGTTTCTAGTTTCTTCGGATATATTCCCAGGAGTGGGATTACTGGGTCAAATGGGAGTTCCATTTTCAGTTTTTTGAGGAAACTCCATACTGTTCTCCACAGTGGCTGCACCAGTCTGCATTCCACCAGCAGTGCACGAGGGTTCCTTTTTCTCTGCATCCTTGCCAACACTTGTCGTTTGTTGATTTGTTGATGATAGCCATTCTGACAGGTGTGAGATGGTACCGCATTGTTGTTTTGATTTGCATCTCTCGGATAATTAGTGATGTTGAGCATGTTTTCATGTGTCTCTTGGCGTTCCTTCTGTCTTCTTTTGAAAAGATTCTATTCTGTTGCCCATTTTTTTATTGGATCATTTATCTTCCTTTTATTAAGTTGTATAAGCTGCCTGTAGATGTTGGAGATTAAACCTTTATCAGTGATGCCATTTGCAAATATGTTCTTCCATGCAGTAGGCCTTCTTGTTGTTTTGTTGATGGTTTCTTTTGCTGTGAAAAAGCTTTTTATTTTGATGTAGTCCCATTTGTTAATTTTCTCTTTAGCTTCCATTGCCCTAGGGGCAGTGTCAGTGAAGAAGTTCTTTTGGCATATGTCTGAGATTTTGCTGCCTGTGGATTGCTCTAGTATTTTTATGGTTTCCCGTCTTATGTTTAAGTCCTGTATCCATTCTGAGTTTATTTTTGTGTATGGCGTAAGTTGGCGATCTAGTTTCATTTTTTTGCATGTATCTGTCCAATTTTCCCAACACCATTTATTGAAGAGACTTTCTTGACTCCATTGTATGTTTATGCCTCCTTTGTCAAATATTAATTGAGCATAGTGGTTTGGGTTGATATCTGGGTTCTCTATTCCGTTCCATTGATCTATATGTCTGTTCTTGTGCCAGTACCAGGCTGTTTTGAGAACAGTGGCTTTGTAATACAGCTTGAAATCTGGTATTGAGATCCCGCCTACTTTATTCTTCTTTCTCAGGATTGCTGTGGCTATTCGGGTCTTTTTTAATTCCAGATGAATTTTTGGAGAGTTCTTTCAACGTCTGTGAAATATGCCATTGGTATTTTAATGGGGAGTGCATTGAATCTATAGATTGCTTTGTGTAGTATGGATATTTTAATGATGTTGATTCTACCAATCCATGAACATGGTATGTTCTTCCATCTGTTTACGTCTTCCTCTATCTCTTTTTTCAGTGTCCTGTAGTTTTCTGCGTATAGGTCTTTTACCTCCTTAGTTAAGTTTATTCCTAGGTATCTTAATTTTTTTGGTGCGATGGTAAATGGGATTGCCTTTTTAGTCTCTCTGTCTGTAAGTTCACTATTGGCATATAGAAAGGCCATAGATTTCTTGGCGTTAATTTTGTATCCTGCTACATTGCCGAATTCATTTATTAAGTCTATTAGTTTTTTGACGGAGTCCTTCGGATTTTTTATGTACAATATCATGTCGTCTGCAAATAAAGACAGCTTTACTTGTTCTTTTCCAATTTGGATGCCTTTTATTTCTTCTTCTTGTCTAATTGCAATGGCTAATACTTCCAGTACTATGTCAAACAGGAGTGGTGAGAGTGGGCATCCCTGTCTTGTTCCTGTTCTTAGGGGAAATGTTTTTAGTTTTTGTCCATTGAGTATGATGTTTGCTGTGGGTTTATCATATATAGCTTTTATTATGTTGAGGTATGAGCCTTCTATTCCCATCTTTTTGAGAGTTTTTAGCAAGAAAGGGTGTTGGATTTTGTCAAATGCTTTTTCTGCATCAATTGATACGACTATGTGATTTTTATCTCGCAATTTGTTTATGTGATGTATCACGTTTATTGATTTGCGGATATTGTACCATCCTTTCATTCCTGGGATAAATCCTACTTGGTCATGGTGTATGATCTTTCTGATGTACTGCTAGAGCCGATTTGCTAGAATTTTGTTGAGGATTTTGGCATCTATGTTCATGAGGAATATTGGTCTGTAATTCTCTTTCATTGTGTTATCTTTATCTGGTTTTGGTATTAGGGTGATGCTGGTTTCATAGAAGGAGCTTGGAAGTGTTCCTTCTTCTTGAATTTTTTGGAATAGTCTGAGGAGGATAGGTTTTAGTTCTTCCTTGAATGTTTGGTAAAACTCTCCTGTGAAGCCATCAGGCCCTGGGCTTTTGTTTCCTGGAAGCTTTTTGATGACTGCTTCAATTTCGTCCATAGTTATTGGCCTATTGAGCTCTTTAGATTCTTCTTGATTGATTTTTGGAAGGTTATATTTTTCTAGGAATATGTCCATTTCCTCCAGGTTGTCCAGTTTGTTGGAATAGAGTTGTTCGTAGTATTTTGTAACAATCCTTTGTATCTCAGCGGGGTCTGTTGTTATTTCACCTCTTTCATTTCTGATTTTGTTTATTTGGGTCCTCTCTCTTTGCTTCTTGGTGAGCCTGGCTAGAGGTTCATCAATCTTGTTTATCCTTTCAAAGAACAAGCTCTTGGTTTTGTTGATTTTTTATATTGTTTCTTTGGTCTCTATGTCATTTATCTCCGCTCTGATCTTTGTTATTTCCTTCCTTCTGGTTACACTGGGCTTTTCTTGCTGCTCTTTTTCTAGCTCTTTGAGTTGTAGGGTTAAGTAATTTATTACCATTGCTTCTTGCTTTTTGCAATAGGCTTGTAGAGCTATGAACTTCCCTCTCAAGACTGCTTTCGCTGTGTCCCATAGATTTTGGATTGTTGTGTTTTCATTGTCATTTGTTGCCATGATGTTTTTTATTTCTTCCATGATCTCTCTGGTGACCCAGTCCTTGTTTAATAGCATGCTGTTTAGTCTCCATGTGTTTGATTTCTTTGGATTGTATTTATTGTAGTTGATTTCCAGTTTTATGCCACTGTGATCTGAGAAGATGCTTGATATAATTTCTATCTTCTTGAATTTGAAGAGACTTTGCCTGTGACCCAGCATATGGTCTATCTTTGAAAATGACCCATGTGCACTTGAGAAGAATGTATATTCTGTGGCTTTGGGGTGAAATGTTCTGAAGATGTCAATTAATTCCATCTGGTCTAGTGATTCATTTAGGATTGCTGTTTCTTTGCTGATTTTTTGTTTAGAGGATTTGTCCAGTGGTGATAGTGGGGTATTAAAATCTCCTACTATGATTGTATTGCTATTAATCTCTCCCTTGAAATCCTCCAGGATTTTTTTTATGTATTTGGGTGCTCCTATATTGGGAGCGTATATGTTTACCAGAATTATTTCTTCTTGTTGGATTTCTCCCTTTAGTATTATGAAGTGGCCTTCTTTATCTCTTGTTATAGCATTTACTTTGAGGTCTATTTTGTCAGATATAAGTATTGCTACCCCAGATTTTTTTTCATTTCCATTTGCCTGAAAGATGTTTTTCCATCCCTTCACTTTCATTCTGTGTGAGTCTCTTGTTCTGAGGTGGGTCTCTTGTAGACAGCATATATATGGGTCGTGTTTTTTTATCCATTCAGCTACTCGATATCTTTTGATTGGAGCATTTAGTCCGTTTACATTTAATGTTATTACTGAAAGGTATTTGTTTGTAGTCATATCTATTTTTGTGTCTGTATTCCTTCTTACCTGTTTATTTCTTCTTTTTACAGTATTCCCTTTAGCAATTCTTGCATTGCTGGTTTGGTGGTGATAAACTCCTTGAGCCTTTTTTTGTCGGCAAAGCTCCTGATTTCCCCTTCAATTTTGATTGATAGTCTTGCTGGATATAGTATTCTTGGATTCAGTCCTTTGCTTTGCAACACTTTGTATACCTCCTTCCATTCACTTCTAGCTTGTTGTGTTTCTGTTGAGTAATCATTTGAGAATCTGATGGGTGTTCCTTTGTAGGTAACTCTCTGTCTCTCTCTTGCCGCCTTTAAGATTCTCTCTTTATCATTCATATTTGCCATTGAAATTATGACATGTCTTGGTGTGGGTCTTTTGGGGTTGATCCTGCTTGGGACTCTCTGTACTAGTGTAACTTTTATCTTTCCCATATCCGGGAAGTTTTCTGTCATTATTTCTTCAAATAGATTTTCTAATCCCTGCTGCTCTTCTTGTCCTTCTGGCAGCCCTATTACACGTATGTTACTTCGTTTCATGTTGTCCCGAAGCTCCCTTAGGCTTTCCTCCTGCTTTTTAATTCTTTTCTCCAATTGCTGTTCAGATTGAGCTTGTTTCTGTACCTGATCTTCTAACTCACTAATTCGGTCCTCTGCTTCTTGTAGTCTACTGTTGAAACTTTCCATGGTGTTTTTGATTGTAGCTATATCACTTTTCATTTCTTCCTGATTCTTGCCTAAGTTGTTGATTTTCTCATCCATCCGATGTATAAATTCCACGACCATTACTCTAAATTCCTTTTCGGTCATGTTGCAAGCTTCAGTTTCACTGATTTCCTTTCTTGGCGACTCCACATTTTCTTTCCTCTGTGAGTTATTTCGTTTCCCCATTCTGGCTATCACCAGAAAGCTCAAGCTTCCGTTTGCGTGGACCTGGGCTGTGTGCTGTGGGGACTTCGCTCCACCCAAGTTTCACTGAAGTGCTCTGACACTAGGACGTATGGCTGCCTTTGGTTGGTGGGAACCAGACTTGCCCAGGGTCAGTGTCTCCAGTGTTCCATGTGGTCTCGTGTGCACACTTAGAATCAGGGGCCCTGTCTGCACCACACTGTTGGTATGTGCCGAAAATGAGATCCTTAGTATGTGCCAGGAATCATAGTTTCCCTGTGTCTGCACCAAGAATCGAGTGTCAGAGTCTCTGTTGCCTTGTGTGGTTTCTCATTGAGAATCAGGGTCCCTATGTGTGCATGCACCAACAATTGGGATCGCTGGCTCTTAGTGTGAATGCGCTGTGAGTCAGGGATCCCAGGCAGCTGTGTCCGGCGTGCCAAATTCCCTGAAGTGGAGCTGCGTCCTGTGTGTGCTCTCTCTACTGAGCCAAACCGGGTAGGGAGCACACTCTTAATTTCCTGAAGGTGAGCTGGCTCAGTGCACTCTCCAGGAGTCCTGGAACGGGGGCGGAGTCCGTCCTGCGTGCCAAATTCCCCAAAGGGGAAGCCCCTCTGTGCAAGCACTAAGATTCCCAGAAGGGGGAGCTGTGACCCGCAAGCCAAATTCCCCCAAATTCTCCAAAGGGGAGCCCTCTGTGCACACTGACAGATTTCCCCAACAGGGCACTGCTTCTGTCCCACGCGAGCCAAATTCCCTGAGGGGGAGCGAGTCCCTGCACAAAGTTGTGCGGCTTGGGCGAGGGGCGGGTCTTTCAGTTAAAATGGCGCTGTCTGCGAGCCTGCGGGGAGGAGGATAGGCTCTTTGACTCACGGAATTCTGCCAGGAAGTCTGGATTCTTGTTGTCTGTTGGTCTGAAGCTGTGATAGCAGTTCTCTGTCCCCAGTGGCTGCAGGGTCCTGGTTTGTGTCAGAAGCCAGGATCCGAGTCTCAGGCAGCTCTGTTTCTCAAGATGGCGTGGTCTCCGCATCCGCACCAGGCACGGAGATGTGTCCGCTTTGTGCGCGGGGCTCCGCTGTCTAGGACTGCCCGGTTAGGCAGCCCCTTGGAAGACCTGCAGAATCTAACTAACCCTAGCTCACACACACACACACACACACACACACACACACACACACACACACACACACACGTCTACACTCTCCTCTATCCATAATAACTATTTTATTAGTGGTATTTTATTCTAATTGTTGCCCACACAGATAATTTTGAGAAGTAAACATGGATATTTCAGTAGCTGTTGGAAATACATAAACTTGATCCATTACCAGAGTGTGTCATTATCTTAAAATCCCGCAAAGCAACCTAAAACATCAGAAAACCCAATGATATTCATATCAAGAATCAGTAGGAAAAATGTTTTTGCTATGACAACATTTAAACTTCCAAAGCAGTAAGTTTCTGTTCATTAATTTTTATAGGTTTTTACAAGTTTTCACAAAGTTGATGTCTTAAAATGCACAAACTGGACCACAGTATATTCTACTTATTATTACATTCACCTTACATTGAGTACTCTCTAAAAACCACACAAATGCAGCCATTTTTATGTATATCAAAATATTTTGTTCTATATTAAAATAAATATGAAAGATTCAGAAAGTTATTGAAAACACTTAGTGCAAAAGTTCTAATCTTTGCATGTATTAAAATATACCATGCTTGTTCTCCAAATTCTGCAATCTGTGGTGATTGCACACCCATCACAGAGTTGAAATGTAGTCAGAAAACCTAGAACAAATATTTAACAAGTAAAATTCACCTTCCTCAAATTTTACCATTTTAACTAGTAGCATTGAATTAGAATCCCAGGTCAGGGGAAAAATTATGTGCATGTGTGATACATATATATCTACACTAATAAAAGAGAAACATTCAAATTGACCATACCTTCGCTACACCCACCAGCCAATCAGGAGCGAGTATGCAATTTAACCCAACAAAGATGGCAGTGGCCATGGAGCTGGAGCAAACAGGAGGCTTGGGTTGCCCCCGGCAATGGAGGAAACCAAGCTTCCCACCCGCCCTGGCCTGCCCTGGCCTCTACTCAAGGCTACAAAGTTTCAATTATAGAAGATAAATAAATCTCAGATACCTGCTTCCAGCCAGCCCTGGCCTCCGCTCAAGGAGGGCCTGGGAGCCTGGGTTGCCAGAAGCAACCCAAGCTTCCAGCCAGCCCTGGCCTCTGCTCAAGGCTACAAAGTTTCAATTATGGAAGATAAATAAATCCCAGATACCTGCTTCCAGCCAGCCCTGGACTCCGCTCAAGGAGGCGCTGAAAAAAAAAAAAAGAAAAAAGGAGGGGCTGGATTACTGGGGGGTGTGGCCAGCCTGAAAACAGCCCTCAGCCCCTCACCCAGACTGGCCACACCCCCATGGGGTGAGGGTCCCCACTGGGGTCTTGACCAGCCTGCAAATAGCCATTAGCCCCTCACCCAGGCTGGCCAGGCACCCCAGCGGGAGCCCCCGCCCTGAAGGGGCTGTGGCCAGCCTGAAAACAGCCCTCAGCCCCTTACCCAGGCTATCAATGTCCCTATGGAGTAAGAGTCCCTGCTGGGGGGCGTGGCCAGCCTGCAAACAGCCATCAGCCCCTCACCCAGGCTGGCGACGCCCCTCCCAGCAGGGACCCTCATCCCATGGGGGCATGCTGGCCTGCAAACCACCACAGGCCCCTCGCCTAGGCCACCCCACACCCCAAGGGAACCCCCACTTTATCCAGGACACCCTTCAGGGCAAACCAGCCGGCCCCCACCCGTGCACCAGGCCTCTATCTATACTAATAAAAGGGTAATATGATAATTAGACTGGGAGACCTTCCAGACGTTCTTCTGGACAAAGCCATGGTGGCGGGGCTGAGGTAGAGGTGGTTAGAGGTCAAGAGGGGAGGGCAGTTGTGGGTGATCAGGCCAGGATGGGACAGCAGTTGTGGGTGATCAGGCTGGTGGGAGGCGGGGCCATTGGGGGTAAGCAGACCAGCAGGGGGGCCAGTTGGGTGCGAGCAGGCCATCAGTGGGGGTCAGTTGGAGGAGATCAGGACAGTGGGGGGGCAGTTTGGAGTGAGCAGGCCAGCAGGGGGCCAGTTGGGGGTCAGCAAGCCAGTGGGGAGGGAAGGTAGAGGTGAGCAGACCAGCAGGGGGGGCAGTTGGGGGTGATCAGGCTGGCAGGGGTCATTTAGGGGTGAGCAGGCTGGCGGTGGGGGCCAGTTGGGGTGAGCAGGCCAGCAGGCAGATTGGTTAGGGGCAATCAGACAGACAGGCAGGCAGGTGAGGGGTTAGGAGCAAGCAGTCCCAGATTGCAAGAGGGATGTCCGACTGCCGGTTTAGGCCCAATCCCTGTAAACCAGCAGTAGGACATCCTTCGAGGGGTCCCAGATTGGAGAGGGTGCAGGCAGGGCTGAGGGACAACCCCCCTGCACAAATTTCACGCACCGGGCCACTAGTGTGTGTATACACACACACACACACACACACACACACACACACACACACACTGAGTGGCCAGATTATTATGACCACCTGCCATTTGTAGGCAAATTAGCTATAATTTCATGCTCAAGTTGCTAGAGGGCTAGACCATTATAAATAGGGAAGCAGGTTGTTTACCACGACAATAGAAGTGATTTTTTTCTGAATATATGGGTAAACAACAATATTTAACAGCCTTTGAACCTGGGATGATTGTTGGCGCTCAGAGCCATGCAGCGAGTATCAGCAAAACAGCTGAATTTGTTAAATATTTAAGAGCAGCTATTGTTGAAGTGTTTAAAGACTGGACTGTCAGCCGAAAATCTAGGTCTGAATGTGTGAATTGTGGCCATCAGCGACTAGTCAATGTTAGGGCAGAATGGAGAGTGACAAGACTGGTACAAGACAACAGAAAGGCAACAGTGCATCAGATTACTGCAGATCTTAATCAGGGATCCTCTCAAATGATCTGTTCACCTTACACTGCATCATATGGGATATGGAAGCTGAAGGCCTGTTCAAACACCTTTGCTGTCTGCAGTTACCAAGACAAAACATCTCCTATTAGCACAGGAACACAAGGATTGGACAGTCAAGCATTGGAAAAAAAGCCATGTGGTCCAATAAATCACATTTCCAGTTGCATCATTCAGATGGCAGAGTGAGAATTTCACGGAAACAGCATGAAAGCATGCACCCCACATGCATGAGTACAACCTTTCAAGCTGGTGGGGGCAGTGTTATGGTTTGGGGCATGTTTTTCTGGCATGATTTGGGCCCTTTAATTCATGTGGAACAACGTCTGAATAGCACAACATACCTAAGTATCATTGCTGATCAAGTTCATCCTAGCAAGTTGATGGCGTATCCCAATGGAGATGGCTTCCTCCAATAAGATATTGCGCCATGCCACGGTGCTCGTATTGTGCAGGCTTGGTTTCAAGAACATGAGGGAGACTTTACCTTGCTTAGGTGGCCCCCACAATCACCAGATCTCAATCCAATTGAGCATTTGTGGGACGAAGTTAAAAGAGCCATCAGGCAGCTGGTTCCACAACTATCAAATCTCACAGAACTGGACAGTGCTATTCATCAGGCATGGTGTCAGATTCCTCACATCACCTTTCAACATCTTGTGGAGTCAATGCCAAGAAGAATCGCTGCAGTATTGAAGGCAAAAGGTGGCCCAACCAAGTACTGATGGGGTGGTCATAATAATCTGGCCACTCAGTGTATATACAGTATATTACAAATATACAAATATATATATATGTACACACACACATTTATACACTTTATGGTATAAAGATCAAGTTGCACTTGATAGAAATTTCTCATCTTTATACATTAGTATGTATAAATATTTAACTTAACATTATTAATATTTTCTTAACCTTAAAATATGTAAACTTTAAAAAATAATAGGTATCTGGAGCAAAATAATGGTTTTCTGAATAATGAGATTATACATAAAATTATTTCCTTCTTTTTGTTTCCCTGCTATTTCTTATTTTGGAAATAAGAAAATAGTTGATTTTAACAATAGCATATGTATATTTTTAAACAGGGGGCCAGTTCACTGTCCCTCAGACCGTTGGAGGGCCGGACTATAGTTTAAAAAAAAACTATGAACAAATTCCTATGCACAATGCACATATCTTATTTTTAAGTAAAAAAACAAAACGGCAAAAAACACCCACGTGTGGCCCGCGGGCCATAGTTTGAGGACGCCTGATATATATATAAAGGTAGAAAATATATGCAACTAAATATTGAAAGGCACTGATTCTAGGTGGTTAGATTAGCATTTTATGTGTATACATGTGAGTCCCTGGCTTTTCCAAATTGAAATGAATGTAATTTTTAATATAGATTTGCAAAACACATGTTCAGTTTGATCTCATTTTAGAAATAAAAATAGCACATTTTTGCATGCATGTACATATTTTCTTGTATGTGTGTAGGACTGTCTGCAAACAATAGTGAGACTGGCCAAATTGAACTTTAAAGATTTTTTCTAGGTAATGGCATTTTGTATGATTTTTATTCTCTTATTTGTATTTTCTCCTTATCTTTTCTAAACTGTATCAAATCAATAAAAAAAAACCACACATTTAAAGTAAATTTATAAACTCAATTTTTAAAATGATTCTATTTTCATAAGAAAATTATTTAATGTAACTATAATAACTCACATATGTAGTTATACTTAGAGCTGAAAGTAAATAGATAAAATGCTAACTATTTTGTAAGTGGCAAGGTTCACAGCTAAATCCCACTAATACTCTTTAGTATATACGAATTGCTTGTCTGTTTACATAACATCTGATGAAGAACATGCACTTTTTCTTTTTCTAAATCAGAAGAGGACTTTAGGAAATGAACTTGTTAACATTCAGTGAGGTCCGTAATTGGGGGGAGAGCTTTCACTTTCCCCTTGAGCCAGGATTTGTTACATTTAAAATACATATTTTGCCATGAAAAATCCTGTCTAATAATAGACAAATATGCAAATTGACCATACCTCTGACACACCCACAAGCCACGCCCACAAGCCAATCAGAGTGAGTATGCAAATTAACTCAAACCAAGATGGCTACAGCCACAGAGAGCAAGGTTTCCTAGGTAACAGAGGAAGCCAAGCTTTCCGCCTGCCCTTGCTAGGCCTAAGCCTCCACTCAAGCTACAAAGTTTCAATTATAGAAGGTAAACAAATTCAAACAAATGGCGGCAGAATGGAGCTTGAGAGAGCAGGCCAGGGTTGCCACCGGCAACAGGGGAAGCAAAGCTTTCCACACACCCTGGCCAGGCCCACCTGCTTAAGGCAACAAAGTTTCAATTATAACCCCAACACAAATGGCTGCCGGCCTTGGAGGGATCCCCAGGCTTGGCTCTGCTCCAGGCAACAAAGTTTCAATTGTAGAAGGAAAATAAATTCCAGATACTAGGGCCTTCGCTTGGGTTGCCAGGGGCCGTGGCCAGCCTGCAAACCATCACAGGCCCCTCGCTCAGGCCGAACCCCCACCTGATCCGGGACACCCTTTAGGGCAAACCAGCTGGCCCCCACCCCTGTACCAGGCCTCTATCCTATCTAATAAAAGAGTAATATGCAGATTGATCATCACTGCAACACACAATATAGCTGCCCCATGTGGTCAAACATCCTGCCCCCATGTGGACACAAGATGGTCACCACAAGATGGCCAGCAGTAGAGGGCAGTTGGGAGGCACCCGGCCTGCAAGGGAGGGCAGTTGAGAGGGACCAAGCCTGGAAGGGAGGGCAGTTGGAGGTGATCAACCCTGCAGGAGAGGGCAGTTAGGGGTGACCAGGCTGGCAGAAGAGGGAAGTTGGGGGCAAACAGGCTGGCAGCAGAGTGGTTAAGGGGTGATCAGGCTGGCAGGCAGAAGTGGTTAGGGGCAATCAGGAAGGCAGGCAGGCAAACAGTTGGGAGTCAGCAGTCCTGGATTGTGAGAGGGATGTCCGACTGCCCATTTAGGCCCGATCCTACCTGGCAGTCAGACATCCCTCGAGGGGTCGCAGATTGGAGAGGGTGCAGGCTAGGCTGAGGGACAAGCCCCCTCCGTGCATGAATTTCATGCACCAGGCCTCTAGTATTGTATATAAAGGTAAAAAAATTCATAATTAGTTTTATTTAAATCAATTAATTCCTGAAATATAACTATTCATGTGGCATATTTGAATATTGGGTCTATCTTTTCAGTTTTTTCCCAATAAATTCAAATTTACTTGAAATGTGTAAGTTAATAATATTTATTATTAATGGATGTGAAACAGCTTTGTAAACTATGAAATATGATACAAAATGTAGATTATTATTAATAATAACATCTTTGCAAATCAGGTTTGTTTTTACTTTTCAATCTACATTATATTCTTATAATTATTTCTTGAAATATTCTGCAGTATGTAAAGAAAATTTTTTGTAACAATTAGGAAATATATCACTAAAACTTTTATCTCAGTATTGGCATGTTAGCACGCTAATTATACTGTTTATAATCAAACTATAGGGTGTACCCAAAAGTGTATACACACATTTTGAATCATTATAAAGGAAATGTTTATTAAAATACATTTCATTTTCAAAATTGAGCTATCAGCCATTAAAGTGTGGATACATTTTTTGGTATACCCTGTATTTCTTTGACTGCTTCTCTTTTTACCCCATATGTAATGATAGTGATGTATCACATTCATTGGTCTAGTGTGCATTCTCTTCCCTTTATTATCACTCCAAATAGGAAGGTAAGATTATGCAAGCATCTAGGTCCCAGTGCATCTATGGAAATCTTTGTTAAATTTGTATATTCTCAATACCATTTGGTAAGAATTAGATATTCACTAAGATTTATACAGGAATCAGAGATCAGTATAACTAAAATGGAAATCTTCTGTCATTTTCCCCCTATTTCAGCAGTTTCTTTCTGCTTAGAAGTAAAAATAACCATCTGAAAAATTACTGAGAGGCATCATTTACATCTAGGGCTTACATCCTTTTCAGGTTTCAAAAGCAATATTTAAAAAAGAAGGATCTCTTACCCTTTAAGACAGCATGGATGGACCTGTAAAGTATTATGCTAAGCCATTCAGAGAAAGACAAGTATCACACAACCTCACTCATATTTCAAATCTAATGAACAAAATAAATTGATGAACAAAATAGATCCAGAGACATAGAAGCATCAAACAGACTGTCAAATCTCATAGGGAAGGTGGAGGTGGGTGGGTGGGTGGGTGGGAAGAGATCAACCAAAGAACTTGTATGCATATATGCATAATCCATGGACACAGATAATAGGATGGTGAAGGCCTGGGACAAGGACAAAGGCGGGCAAGAAGGGGTCAATGGGAAAAAAAAGGGAGACTTATGTAATACTTTCAACAATAAAGATTTAATTAAAAATTTTATCTCACACTAAAACTTTGTTGTACAGGAAAAATGTAATTTATTTATTTCTTCTATAACTGATTTGGCCTTCTTCTTAAGTTCCCCACCCTCTGGTTGGTGGGGGTAAAAATTAAATTAATGTTCAATCCAATTTAAACCTTTGTCTGATCTAAGAAATTAAACAGTCTCTTTAGGGAGTGTTCAGTTTCTCCTGGTAAAATAGCTTAGTCTCTAGGACAGCGCCCCATCCCCTCTGTTTCTCTTCTAGTTGAAGTCTAGTTATATGTGCAAAGAAATAATGGCTTATGTGGCCTCATTACAGAGGGAATATTGGGAGCCTTGCATGTTAGGTCTCTGACCTCTGGTCTCTGTGGTTATATCCCATGACACATGGTTGCATATTGCTGTACTGTCATTCAGAGCCAAAGATGTGGCTAGTGTAACTCATGATCCCCATCTCTGGCTTTTTCAAAGATGGTGCTATTCTTGACTAAGTCAAAGTCCCCTCAATTTGCAGAAGCAGTTTATTCTTCATTCTCTCCATTGACCCAACTGGCCCCTCAGTTCAGGCCCAGACTATGCTGCTGGGCCACCTTTTCCTGCCCTGGGGGTCCACAGGCAGTGCTTATGACTCTTAATCTAACATCTAAACTAGACAAGCCTAAGGTAGCTCAGTAAAACCAAACCTGAGTAGTTCAGTTTGCAGAAGTTAATGCACAGAAAGCCTGAGAGGGTATTGCTTTTATATGAGTCTTAAGTGGGGAATGAGAAAGAACTTCCTCTACCCTCAGGGTTATCCTCACTATTTTAAGACACTAATTGGGACCCATAATTTGGCTGTCATTTATTTAGTAAATAATACCCAGCTCCTTGTCATAATCCCCTGGTACCAGAAAATTGCAAATCTTCCCTTCTTCATATATGCATATTACCTCTGTACAACTGTGTGTGTGCTAGCCTGACCCTTTATATACTAGAGTAGAAAGATAGGAAATTTACAAGACAACTTCCCAGATTGCAAGGCTTTTTTGCCTGTACAGATTTTTAAAATTATTTTAAGTAATTTTTTCTTCTTTTTTTGAAGCTTGCATTTTAAAAAAGAATAAGTACTAAGGAGATAACTTCCAAAGCAATAAGAGAAAAACATTTACCAGTCAAAAAGAATACAGTAAAAGTTTGAATGAAGTAGAGAAAAAAATAGAGATAAATAGCAGAAAATAAACAGAATAAATCATTCAAATAAATAAGTAATCACAGTAAATACAAAGTAACCTAACTCACTAGTAAAACAGATATTATAATATTGATTTTTAATGATCAAAACACAGAAATGTTGAAAATAAAAGACTAGGAAAAATACACTAGGACAAAAACAACTTTAAAATGTACTGATAGTGCCCAGTCTGCATTGCTCATCAATGGTTCAGCATTGACCTATGAACCAGGAAGTTACAGTTTGATTCCCTGTCAAGGCACACTGCCTGGGTTGCGGGCTTGTTCTCCAGTGTGAGGTGTGCTGGAGGCAGTCGATCAGTGATTCTCTCTTATCATTGATGTTTCTGTCTCTTTATACTTCTCCCTTGTTCTCTGAAATCAATAAAAATAATATTTTAAATTGAACTTATAGTACATTATCATATAAAATAGAATTTGGGGAAAATAGTGACAGCATGAGAAAAACAGTTAAATTCACCAGGATGATGTGAAACTAAACCTGGGTGAATGGCCCTAGCTGGTTTGGCTCAGTGGATACAGCATCAGCCTTCAGACTGAAGGGTTCCCGGTTCTATTCCAGTCAAGAGCATATGCTTGTGTTGTGGGCTCGATCCTCAGTGGGGGGAGTGCAGGAGGCAGCCAATCAATGATTCTTTCTCATCATTGGTATTTCTATCTCTCTCTCCTTCTCACTTCCTCTCTGAAATCAATAAAAATATATTTAAAAATAAAAAAAATAGAACTTGGGTGAAGGTAATAATCTATTCTCTGATATATAAAGAAAAAATTGACAGAATTACATGTATATATGGACAAATCCAGCATCATAAAATTTGTCTAAAATTCAAATTCACTAATTAATAAGTGAAGTGGACAAAATAAAAAGGTTTTGAAAGGTTTGATAAACTTAATTGGCAAATTGGTTTAAAAAACATACAATTAAATTAAAGAGTGGGGCGGAAATGGGGGACATCTGTAATAGTGTCAACAATAAATAAAAAAATAAACATTTATATGAAAGCAAAATAATTTCTAGATTTTAAGGCAACTGTGAAAATCTTTTAAAAAATCAACTATATAGACTATGATCTTGTATTTTACTATAATTATTTTTTTAGTGAAATAACAAAAATAACATTAAAATTATAACTAATCTGTATAAGGATAGATTAACTTGTGGCTGGTCTTTGATAATGCTGTGCTTATCTCTAGGGATACTTAGAAGTCTCCTACTCACCCTTGAACAAGGCATCAATAAAATGTACTAGCTAATGGTTTAAAATTTGTGCATAGTCAGATGTAGAAAGTCGCAACATGAATATCCTCCTTTGCATTCTTTTATAACATTTTAATTTTCCTCCACATCAGCACCCCCTACAGATACCTGTTTAAGTGATCTGGGTCAACTAAGGTGGGATCTTATACTGTGAAGAGCATATTAATAATTTTCAATATAGACTATTGCAAGGGAAGGAAGAAGGGGTGACTTTTGTATTCCTATAACAGGGAAGATAGATATACAGTATTTTTTTAAGTAAGAAAGGTGAGATACAGCTAGTGTTATCCAACTACCCTTCCTCATTCTACTCACACACTTCCAAATAATTGCAAACATTGGTAACCCTTTAGTTTTCAAGATCTGCAAAGACAGAATTAATTGTGCTCAAAGACAAATCCACTGGAGTATCAGTTGCTGTTTAAGAGCAGGAAAAAATAATTGGGGTGACACATTACTTATACATTTTCTTCTCTCCTCCTTTTCCTCCTTTCTCTAGATGGAGAATTGGGGCTATGGTTAGGGTTAGGGAGTTGAATGGAGGCTACCCTAAAATGATTAGTATTTGCAGAGGGCTCATGGAATCCTGGAAGTGATCCAGGTTTTAGGGAGCAAAAAAAGAGTATACAGAATATGGCATCTGGCCCTGAGGATCTTGTAATATTGGCTATGAGACACAGACTGACAATTAAGACATTATAGTTCCTAGATACAAGGGTTTTAAATAAAAGTAAAAATTCATTGAAGGTGCAACTTGGGAAAATCCTGAGCTCACCTCTTTCATGGACACAACAAACATACAGCTACTTATGAAACAATTTCCTCTGTAAAAACCTTAAAAACTAGCCCAGTAACTTCTACACATTGGTTAAATAAGAAAAAATCCACATCGAAGCGGGTAGAAGAGGCTGAGACCCAATCTCACCATATACCCCACCCCGAGCCTGGTGACTCACAATTAGGAGGGAACAGTAAACATGGAGCCTCTCTCTGAGGAGTGAAGAGTTTGAACCCCACATCAGGCACATCAACTTATAAGACCTGCACCTTTGAATTATGTCCCCAAAACATCTAACTTTGAAAACCTACAGGGCTTGTGTCCAAAAGACCCACTAGTCTATAGCAAACTTGGAAATGGCTCTTAAAGGGCTCTCATGCTTAGACTCACCCACCTGAGGGCCCAGCACAGAAGCAGCTGATGGCAGGACATCCAGACATCATGTAAAAGTGACTCTTGCTAATCTTAAAGTGTCCACCTGAGGAGTAAACATCTAACTTAACACATATCTAGGGGCCTGCTGGTACACTCTCGGTGATGGAAGCTGGCACATGCCATCTTTATGCTCCCCTTCTGCCTTGTTCATGCTGGTGGGCATCATCTTTGTGCTCTCCTTCTGCCTCACTCCAGAGCACCAGTATCTCTCAGAAGATAGCTTTTAGTGGTGTCTGGTACCCTGGTTCTTATATCTGGTGTCCTGGAGCTTTGGCCCAAGGGGCAGGCTTCAGGTTGGGCACACATTTAGGGGCCTACAGAGGTGCTTCCAGAGAACATAGGCCAGTGGATGCCATATTTGTGCTCTCCACCTGCCTTGCAGCTTGCAGTATGTCTCAAAAAACAGCTTATATGCTCATCTGGAGCCCCAAATTTTGTGACTGCTGCCCAGAAACACCTCCAGATCTCCTGGCTCTCGTGGGCAGCGGAGCTTACACTTGCAGTCCCACGGGGCTGTATATATTTGCCTACTCTAAAAGCTACTGCCTGAGAATCTGGCTTCCAATCAGCCTGAATCTAGGTGCTAAGATCCTCCCCTTTGGGACACTGACAGGTTTTGGCACACCCTCAACTACTGGAAGTTATTAAAAATAAAATAGGCTGTTTGGTCAAACACAAAGGTTAGATAGAAAACCAAGAACTAAGGAAGGGTTGAATGATAAAGTTCACTTCCTACATGAGGCCACTCCTTCAAGACTGGGAGAGGTGGCTGTTTTATTGAAAGCATAGTAACCAACACACAGAGTCAAGCAAAATAAAGAAACAAAATAATTTGTTTCAGATGAAACTGAATATACATTTTTCCAAAGGAAACATCCAAATGGCTAATGGGTACATGAAAACACTTTCAACATCAGTAATCATCAGGGAAATGCAAATCTGCACCACAGTTATGTATCACATCTCACACCTATCAGAATGGCAACATTAAGAAGAAAATATATAGCAAGTGCTATTGAGAATGCAGAGAAAAGGGAACCCTTGTGCATTGTGGGTGGGAATATAAATTGTTACAGCCACTATGGAAACAGTATAGAGGTTCCTCAAAATACTAAAAATAGATCTACTGTATGATTTAGAATCCCATCCTATATAATAAAAGCCTAAGATGCAAATTGTCCCCTCCACCGGGAGTTCGGCTGGGAGTTCAACCGCTTGACCAGTCTCTATGATGTGTACTGACCACCAGGGGTCAGACGCTCTGACTGGTAGGTTAGCTTGCTGCAGGCGCTGGTGGGCTGGACTGGAAAGTAACGTGTGAGGTGAGAGCCCTCAGGAAGCTCTAAGGGTTTGGCCAGAGCCCTGGGCAGAGGTAGGCGGGGGCAGGAGCCAGGAGGGACCTGGTGGTATGGGAGGCTGCTAAGCGTGATTCAAGAGCCCCGTTGATTGCGCAGCTCTTTGCAACCTGTGGCGTTCTCAGTGGGCAATTTATAATCTTCAGAGCTGCTTCTTTTTATTTGTTAAGTTTCACTAAGTACTCCAGGACAGTGGGTAGCACCATTACGAGGGGACGGGCCAGGTGCACCTGCCCAAGGCCAAGGGGCGGCCTCGGGTTCCCGGGGACACAGCAGAGAGGGGGGTGGGGCTGAGTCGGAGAAACTGAGTCCAAAACTTGAAAAAAAGTGGGAGGCAGCGAGGGGCAGAGGGTGACAGCTGTGCAGGGGCCTGGAAAAGCTGCTGGGTGGGGGCAGCCATGGAGCCCGGTGCCTCTCCCACAGGACTGGCTCCATGTCCCTCCCTCCTCCTCCCTGTGACCTGTCACCCCAGCTCTCCTCCAAGGCCCCACCTGGGCTCGCCCTGCATAGCTCCACACCACCTCATCCCCTCTTGCACTGCCTCGCCTGCACCTCTTTGCCCTCCCCTTCATTGCCCCACACACACACAGCCTTTGGGGAGCTCTGCCCCCAGAGGAGAAAAGGGGAGGCTGCAGACAGGAGGTTGCAGGAGGGGGGGCAGAGCAGGGCCCACCAAGTTAGATGGAGGGGAGGGAGGGAGAGGCCCCACAGCACTGGGACAGAGATGGGCGGGGAAGGAGGGCCATGCAGAAGCGTCACCCTTGGTTGAAGTAGAAATCCTGACCCCATTTTACAGACCCCAGCAGAGTGTGGCGGTGGCGGAGGGCGAAGACAAAAGAGGGTGTGAGGGGACTGGATGGATGGAGAGCAGCGATATTTGATTCATGGCCTATTTGTTTTTATTTTTGTTAATATATTTTTATTGATTTCAAAGAGGAAGGCAGAGGGAGAGAGAGATAGAAACATCAATAATGAGAGAGAATCGATCTGCTGCCTCTCGCACACCCCTACTGAGGATTGAGCCCACAACCCAGGAACGTGCCCTTGACCGGAATCGAACCCAGGACCCTTCAGTCCACAGGCCGTGGCTCTATCCACTGAGCCAAACCAGCTAGGGCAGTGGTCGGCAAAATCATTAATCAACCGAGCCAAATATCAACAGTACAACAATTTAAATTTCTTTTGAGAGCCAAATTTTTTAAACTTAAACTTCTTCTAATGCCACTTCAAAATAGATTGGCCCAGGCCGTGGTATTTTGTGGAAAAGCAACACTCAAGGGGCCAAAGAGCCGCATGTGGCTCATGAGCCACAGTTTGCTGACCACAGAGCTAGGGCGACCCATGGCCTATTTAAAACTGCTACAGTAGGCTGAGCAGGGGTCTTACCACGATGGTGTTACCTGATAATGAGGGTGTCTCTCCTTATGTTGGGGTAATCAGAACTGCAGTGAAATAAAGACACACCATGGAGCCTGCAAAGGGTTTCCATGCACACAATGCAATTTACTTCGTGTGGCAGCTGAAGAAGGTGAGCAGAGCCTTGGAAGGACATGAGGTCTCCAAGACCAGGGACTGGAGGGAAAGTGCATGCCGAACATTCCGGGCCGTGAGCTACAATCTATACATATAAAAGCCTAATATATTAAGTGTCCAACCAAGCAGTCGACCAACCAGTTGCTATGACGTGCACTGACCACCAGGGAGCAGATGCTCAGACTGGTAGGTTAGCTTGCTGCTGGGGTCCTGTAGATCAGGACTGGGTGAGATGGGTTGGACATACCCTGGAGCCCTCCCATGATCCCCCCTGTAGAGCCTCCCAGGCCACCAGCCCCAATGGGCCCCAATTGGGACTGGCTGAGATGGCCCTGATCGGCCCTGATAGCTGGCCAGGCGGAGGGACCCCACCCCTGCACAAATTTCATGCACCAGGCCTCTAGTTTCTGTATATAAGCCCAAAGAAAATAAAAAGAGGATCTAGAAGTGATATATATACTTCCATGTTTACTGCATTCTTGCTATATGGAGATTCTGGAACTATGTCTGGAAGTAAGACTTGTATAACAGGAGCTGACAGTAGAGACTTTAGTTTGAAATTATCCTAGAAAGAATTAATTCTAACTCTACTGGAAAGGACTGAAAAATAAAAATTCTATTATGATTAGCATAAGAATTCCAAACAATATCTAAAATATCCAGACATCCCTAATAATATATACTGTAACATCTGGGGAAATGGGGTAGAGGCAGGGTTTGAATGGCTTAACTGTAAGTTCCCTTTCTTATTGTTCTCCCATAGATAAGGTCCTCTAGCCAAACAACGCTCTCTGTCATGGAGATCAAGCATAGTACCTGCTTATCCCTGAGCAGCATGTTTCAGTTCCCTGCCAGCAAGAGGAATTACTCAAACAAGTTAATTACTCCTCTTACTGGAACCAAGGATCATTCCATTCTCTTGTTACTACAACGCCTGCCTCCTAAGCTCTAGGACTTAGAGCACCTGCTTGTTTACTCTGTTCCGGATTGTAACCCTAGTGTGGCCAGCCCTTTGTGGCGTGTTGTGAATATATGTGACTAATAAACTGTCAATCTCATCTGTTGAGTGTCAGTGTCATGTGTTCAGTCTTCCCCATAAACCTAGGGAGGGAATTTTTCCCTCATCAATGGGGTGAAGAGGAGGCAAATAAAACACTTGGCACATGAACAACGTGGCCCAACGTTATCAATAACACCTGGTCAGCTTTCACTGCTCTTGGCTAATTGGTCCTGCCGGGGCCAGAACTGCCAATTTGTGGTGTGCTTGCTCTTTGGCTTGCAGGGCACTTTGTTGTGTTTATGTCATGTATTGTCACATATTCCCACCCACTCTAACATGCTCCTGTTCCAAAGACAAGATTTGTTGTTAATTTGTTTTATCCCAGAGTGATGTGCCACCCAAATGGGGTCAGCCTGCATTTGACGGTGGTTTCAGAGGCTCCTGTTTGTAATAGAAGCAATGACACAGTGTCCTAACCTGTCAGTGCTTGAGTCCCAAGGTTTGGTCTGGTAAGCATCACTGGTGTCTCGGGGCAGCCATATGGACATTGTTTGTGATTGTACACCTCTGTGATTATCCCAGTGAAAGGCCTTCATGAGGTTGTAGGGAAGGAAGGAGACCACCATAACCATAGGGAGAATTAAGCATCACACTCCAGTTACCTAATATTTATTGTTATTCAGGTGAGATTATCAGCTTTGCTTGTCTCCTGTGCTGCTGATTTGTTCTGGTAGTATACTCTCCAGAATCCCAAGGCTATTGAGGTGCAAATCCATAGATACCTATGGTGCAGGCACTAACAAGAAAAGGAAAGGGTATGGAACATTTGATCTCAGCCCTTCTAAAACACCAGAGGTAACCCAGCTCCTCTTCCAATGCAAAGCCCCTAACATCTAAGGTGCTTTAGCTATGCTTAGTGCTGCTGCTTAGCAAGATGCCAAAGGGCTAATCTCATGATCATGATGTTATTTGGCCCCCCAAGTGATTCATAGAAAAAATGGCATTACTGGATGTGGATTCTAACCTGTGGAGATTGATTGGAAGAAGCCAGGATTGTATACAGGGTGGGAAATCAATCTCCTGAAAGAGAGAGTGGGGGGACATGGAGGGATGGAGTGGTGGAGGGCTGGAGTGGTGGAGGGAGGGAGGGAAGAAGGAAGGAAGGAGGGAAGGAAGGAAGGAAGGAAGGAAGGAAGGAAGGAAGGAAGGAAGGAAGGAAGGAAAAAGGAAGGAAGGAAAGGAAGAAAGAAGGAAAGAAGGAAAGAAAAGAAAGAAAACTTGTGCAGCAAGAAAAAGCAGGGTCCTAGCAGAAGATGGTTTTGAACCATTGACCTCAGTGTTATGAGCCCTGCATTCTTCAGCTGCACCATTCTGCTGCCTATGCCTTTGTTGCAACAAAAATCCTACCCATGGAGAACCTCAATAGTCTGGCCATTACATGAACTCATTTCCAGCAAGACCCTAACTGCATCCACCTTTTTTCTAGGAACATAGATATAATATTACATTAATGACATCCTCTTCTGAGGAAATTCATTTGACATGTTCACTAAGGACATGCAAATACTCACAAAGGTGCTTACAAGCAGGGGGTAGACCATTGCCCCACACATAAAGCAAGCCTCCATCACCTCTGTTATTTTCCTGAAAGTATTCTTTGGTAATCCGAGAGCTGTTCCATTTTCCTAGCACATCAGGAAACAGCTATTGATTCTCTCAGCATCACAATATTAACACAAGTCCAATATCTTCCATCCCTTTTTGAGTTATGGAGGCAGCATCTTCCTTGTTTATAATTTTAGGTTATCTCACTGATGTTGCTATTTGCAAATGGGCCCACCTTAAATAGGATCTTCTTCAATAGAAGGCTCTAGAATATTTCCAAATTGAAATCAATTGGTACTCTTGTTAGTCCCCTCAGAGACTCCTTCATTGCAGAGGCTTTGGCAACTTCCTCTCATATCTCCTGGAGTCTCTAGACCACCTGTGATAGCCATTAGCTGGCCATAGGCTTTTGATGCAATAAACTGCCCTTCTTGGCCTTGCACTGTTCACAAAAAGAATGCCAATTGCTGGCCACATATTGGGCTTGCAAATGGACTCTTATGTTTCCAGCTACTCATTATGCTAATGACAGCAGCACCCTACAAGGTTAGCACAGCTATCAAGAACTCCTTGCTATATGATGGAGGCAAACCTGGGCCGTATGCAAGTTGGTATGGCCTCCTCTGTCCCCAGTCCCTTGCCAGATGCCATGGTGCTAGAAGAGGTTACCTTTCTTTCAGATCCTTTAGCTTCTTGGAGAGCCCTTTGGAATGAACGGAGTAAATAACACTATGAATTTGTAGACTTTATAAATGATACTTGGGGTGTCCCAGTGCATGAATTCGTGCACCTTGAAAAGAACTGTGGGCCACAAGGGTGCAGTGGGTACAGGGGCGGGTCTTGGCCTATCCTCTGCACCCCCACCTGGCTCCTCCCGCCACGGCCCCCAGTCCCCTGTCTGCCGGAAGCCCTGCTCCTGCCACTGCCGCTCCCACATACTGACAGTGCTGGCCCCACTCGCACCCACTGACAACATGGAGCAATTGGGGCCGGCACCAGCAGTGGGTGCGTGTGGTGGCTGCTGCTCCAATTGCCTGCTCCACCATCCTGCCGCAGCAAATGCCCACCATGTTCCATGTTCTGTCGCCTGCTGCTAACACCCGCTATGTTCTGCGCAAGCCCCCTGGTGGTCAGCACATATCATAGTGACCAGTTGTTTGGTTGTTCTGTTGTTCGTTCTATTTGCATATTAGGGTTTTATACATATACTAGAGGCCCGGTGCATGAAAATTTGTGCACTCGGAGGGAGGTCTCTTAGCCCAGCCTGTACCCTCTCACAGTCCAGGAGCCCTCAGTGGAGGTCCAACTGACAGCTTAGGCCTGCTCCCTGCGCCACAGCCTGGCCTCCCTCTGCGGGAGGCTACTGGTGGGCCTATGGGAGGAAGGTATCAGCTGGTTAGTGGCTGGCCCCGCTCTGCTGCCATTGGTCACTGCTGCCCCCCCATCACTGTCCCCTCCCTTAGCCCACTGGCACCCACCTCGGCTGGTGTGGTGCCGCCTGCTCAAAAGCCCCGCCCCCCACTGACCGGTAGTTCTGCCATTCAGTCAATTTGCATATTAGGCTTTTATTATATAGGATAGATTGCCACTAACAAACATGATAGAGTTCAGTTGCTATTTTTCATTCTTTAACCAGGATATCCCTGATAAATAATAGTATCCAAGGTTCAGCAAAAGTGATCACATGTCAGACAGTAATTGTCACACTGGATGCCATGGTCAACAAATAGTCCTATCTGTATATGTTTACAAACTCTTGGGCCATTGCCTCAAAATTGTCCTTTTTGGAGGTAGAGAATTCTGGGAAGCTCGTGCCTCAAAGATACCTAAAACATTAATCAAGGTTTCACATGTCTCTACATATACTAAAGCCACAAATATAAAGCCTCACCAGGACACTCCTTATGCCTTTTAAAATTCCAAGCATTACTGATAGTTACAAAAGGACTAATTTCACTTTTCAGAATATACAATGTTGGGCTCTTGAAGAAGGTATTCAATGGAACTTCCACCTCCCCTATGGATCCCAGGCAGCTGGTTTAATTGGGAAGCATATGAGACTTCTCAAAGGATTCCTATTTATGTTTTAAAAATGTCAAATGGACCCAATGCTGGTTGTTTACTTTGCCACAGGCATTGATTAATCTAAATGTGTACCCCCTTGGAACATGTACTCCCTATAACAATGCCACACAAGTTCCTCAATATACTTCATTGACAATAAAGGGGGCCAGTTTTAAAGTTGATGTTTTTTGTTTGTTTGTTTTTTGTTTTTTTTTTTTGTTTTTTTACAACAACCTCCCATGTGACCCTCTTCCTCCTAGTCAAGTAGCTACATTGTTTCCTAGGGAGGTATTTCTCCTACTTCCTAGAATTATCAGTCATCATCAAGGTTTAAATTGATGTCAAGGCATCAAGAGTCAATTGTGGTGTAAGGCATAAAAATAAGGCCTAATATGTTGTGTACCTTGACAACTTGGGAAAACTAGAAGGTCCTCAAATTGCCTAACTGGAAGTTCCCCTCCCCATTGTAGTCACATTGATTAGGTATCCTAGTCAAACAACCCTCTTAATCACAGGGACCAGGCATAGTGCCTGCTTATGTAAATTTCAGTTCCCATCCAGCCAACAGAATTATTTACACAAACCACATTCTTCCATAGGAACCAGGGGGCATCTCAGCCTCTTATTACTGCAAAGCCTGCCTTCCACAGCCCCTGCTGGTTCACTCAGTTCCTGAATGCAACTTATGTGTGGCCCTATATGCAAGGTATACTGTGCTCCCAGGTTTCCAATATATGTGACTAATAAACTACTATTTGTCTTGACTGTCTAGTATTTGTCATATATCTGATCATCCCTATAGCTATAGGGCAGGACTCTCTCCCTTACCAAGAAGGTGACAAACATTGACCACTCTAGAGTCAAGGAAGCAGACAATAGTTTTTTAGTTATAAATTAAAAACAAAATGGGCAAACACATTTTTCTGAAAAAAAAAATAACAAGGAACATATATTAAAATATATTATGTAGGCACAGTAAATAAAATTGTTTGGTACTGGCACATCAATAGACAGTCAGATCAATAAAACAGAAAAGAGTATAAAATTAGACAAGTAAATATGGGGATTTAGTATATGATAAAGGTATTTTTTAAATGAAGAAAAGATCAATTGTTCAGTAAATGATGTTAGGACAATTGGTCATTTATTTTTGAGGGGAAAAAATATAAACTTGGATTAAATTACTTCTTACTTAAAGATAAATGCCAGATAGCTGAAAGATTTAATCATAAAGAATAGATTTGGGAAAAGTTTCTTAGAAGAAAACATGGGAAAATGTTTATATCTATGAAATAGAAGAAGCCTGCCTAAAGCAAGGCACAGGACCCAGAAACTAAACAAAAATAATGATGAATTTAGCGACATGAAAAATTTACAAATTTTCTCAACAAAAAACACCTCGTAAAAGTACAAAAGTAAATAGAAACTGCAAAATATATTTACAAAACATGACAAAGGAAGAGCTAGGTTTCCTAAGATAGAAAGAACCCTTCCAAATAATAAAAAAAAGATAAACCAATATAAGAATGAGCAAAGTGCACAAACAGGCTATATACGTATATATGACTTATAAATATGAAAAGATTATTAATCTCACCTATAATTTTAAAAATCTAAATGAAAACAAGTATAGAATACTTCTCTTATCAGAATGCTAAAGATCCAACTATTTAAACACATATAGAAGAATAGTCACCTACACAGAGTAGAGAAAGCTATGAGCCAGTACCGACTCTCATATATTATTGGTTGAAGGGTATATTGATGGAGTTAGTTCAGAAAGCAATTAAGAACATTTATCAAAGTAAAAACTGCACCTATCTATTGATCCATTAACTATATCACTTGGAATTTATCCTGTAGATATAACATGCTAAAATATATGTATATCCACAAAGAAGAATATTTATTGCAGGTCTGTTTATAACAGCAAAAGAGTAGAAACACTCATGCATTCATTCAGGTAAATGCTTAAATAAATTCTATACAATATTAAGCTGTTCAAAGAATGTGGCAAATTTATATGTACCTATAAAAAGTTTCTGAGATATATGGCTAACTATACAAGAGCAGAATACAGAACAATGTGAATAGTATGTTCTCATTTGTGTAAAAGCAATATAGATAAACAGATACAACTTTTATATGAAAGTATGCAAAAGACACTGTTAATAGTGAATGCTTCTAGGGAAAGTATCTGGGTGTCCTGGGTGGTAGGGATATATCTCTTATATTGTATATTCTTTTGCCTTGTTTAAAAATTTTACCATGTGTATGTTACCTTTTTAATAGAAGAATGTTGTCAATTAAGAAAAAAAGAAAAAGTCATGGGATATTTGGATTGAGAACCAGACAGAAAACATTCCTCTTAGTATGTACATTATCTGAAAAGAAAATAAATTTTCAAGTGTCGTCTTGAAACAGCAGAGGAAGGGTGTCGTTTAAAAGTTTGTAGCAAGCAATGGGTGGTAAATGGAAATGGCATTGATGCCATTATTACTAACTGAAGACGTGCAGGATATCATTGGTGCACTCTTTAGAGTGATGCTTTTGTTATTTTTTTAACTGCTGAAGAATAATGGACAAATATAATTGTATATATTAAAGTGATGATATGATAAGTATATATACATTGTGGAATAATTACCAAGATTAAGATAATTAACATATCCGCTACCTCATCTCATCTCACCTAATTACTGCCTTTGTTGTTTACTTACTGTTTAAAAGCTTTTCTCAGTTCAGATTTTTGCGCCCCAACACCACTTTCTCATGTACTGTTCCCAATATTTAAATAATTTTTGGTGTTCTGATTAAAAAACAACACATATTCATTATAAAACATTGAGATAACATAGAAAAGTATAAAGAATATGTTAAAACTGTCTATGAACCTGTTACCTGGACAAAATCACTATTATATTTCGGTGTCTATCCTTCTAGAATTATACGTATGTATTAGTAAATGTTGTAATGAATGCTATAGATTGTACATTTTACCGTGTTAATTATATATATTAATTTAAACCAGATTTTCCAACAAATATTAAATAAGAGATGTTTCATGCTAACTAGTAAGGATATATATCATCATATTATCCTATATAATAAAAGGCTAATATGCAAATGGTCATCATGCCCTCACACCGTAACAACCAATCAGCAGAAGGCTGTGTGCGTGGTAGGCGCGTGCGGGTGGGTGGGGACTTGATGCTGCGTCCCCAGTGGGGACTTTACCAGGGGGTGCATTGGGAGAATGGATGGCGGCTGCTGCTGCCCTGGGCAGGCCCAAGGCTCAGACAAGCCACGGATGGTGGCTGCCGCTGCCCATGGCTGGCCCGAGGCTCAGGCAAGCTGTGGATGGCGGCTGCTGCTGCGAGGGCCCAAGGCTCAGGCAATGAGGGCCAGGCTGAGGCTCAGGCAAGCTGCAGTGGCTGCGAGGGCCAAGGCTCAAGCAGCCTCGTGTCCAGCAGTGGCAGCAGCAGAGGCATGATGGGGGCATCACCTTCCCCTGATCGCTGGGTCGCCTCCTGCAGAGGGAGGCCAGACTGCGGCTTAGGTCTGCTCCCTGCGGCTGGCCTGAGACTCATCCCCTGAGGACTCCCAGACTGTGAGAGGGGGCAGGCCAGGCTGAGGGACCTTCCCAGTGCACAAATTTTCATGCACTGGGCCTCTAGTCATATATAATATATATATATATATATGTGTATATATCTAATCTAATAATAGACAAATATGCAAATTGACCACACCTCCGACACACCCAGAAGCCACGCCCACAAGCCACGCCCACCACCCAATCAGAGCGAGTATGCAAATTAACCCAAACCAAGATGGCTACAGCCACAGAGAGCAAGGTTTCCTAGGTAACGGAGGAAGCCAAGCTTTCTGCCAGCCATTGCAGGCCTAAGCCTCCACTCAAGCTACAAAGTTTCAATTATAGAAGGTAAACAAATTCAAACAAATGGCGGCAGAATGGAGCTTGAGAGAGCAGGCCAGGGTTGCTGCCGGCAACAGGGGAAGCAAAGCTTTCCGCACACCCTGGCCGGGCCCACCCGCTTAAGGCAACAAAGTTTCAATTATAACCCCAACACAAATGGCTATGGGCCTCGGAGGGAGCCCTAGGCTTGGCCCTGCTCCAGGCTACAAAGTTTCAATTGTAGAAGGAAAATAAATTCCAGATACCAGGGCCTCTGCTTGCGTTGCCAGGGGGCGTGGCCGGCCTGCAAACCACCACAGGCCCCTCACTCAGGCCGCCCCTGCCCCAAGGGAACCCCACCCTGATCAGGGACACCCTTCAGGGCAAACTAGCTGGCCCCCACCCCTGTACCAGGCCTCTATCCTATCTAATAAAAGAGTACTATGCAGATTGATCATCACTGCAACACACAATATAGCTGCCCCCATGTGGTCAAAGATCCTGCCCCCATGTGGACACAAGATGGCCACCACGAGATGGCCAGCAGGAGAGGGCAGTTGGGAGGCACCCGGCCTGCAAGGGAGGGCAGTTGAGAAGGACCAGGCCTGCAAGGAAGGGCAGTTGGAGGTGATCAACCCTGCAGGAGAGGGCAGTTAGGGGTGACCAGGCCGGCAGAGGAGGGAAGTTGGGGGCAAACAGGCTGGCAACAGAGTGGTTAGGGGGTGATCAGGCTGTCAGGCAGAAGCAGTTAGGGGCAATCAGGAAGGCAGGCAGGCAAGCAGTTGGGAGCCAGCAGTCCTGGATTGTGAGAGGGATGTTCGACTGCCCGTTTAGGCCCGATCTCAGGGATCGGGCCTAAACGGGCAGTCGGACATCCCTTGAGGGGTCCCAGATTGGAGAGGGTACAGGCTGGGCTGAGGGACAACCCCCCTCCGTGCACGAATTTTGTGCACCGGGCCTCTAATATATATATATATATATACACATATATATATGTATGTATGTGTATATATATATATATATGTATATATATATATATATACATATATATATATATATATATATAATGTTCAATGAATATAATGTGAACTGTAGTGAAGTTTATAATTTATTTATCCCATTTATTATTTGTTGACATAAATAAGGTTTTTAATTATTTAAACAGTATCTTACCTGTAATTGAGATTTCCAGAGGAACTACTTTATATTCCATACAGCATTCTTTAGAAATGAATATACATATGTGAATGAGACATATTAACTGCTCATTAAAGTTATTTGGTTGTTTTATTTCCAGGATCTTTGAGAATTCATAGATTAATCTATTATGAGAATCTAAAAAGGTGTTTTAAGAGTACAAAGGTGGGGGGCACTAGCCACAGACAGCAAGAGGGACACTTGGCAGCTGCAGCGGATCCTACAGTGGCCTTGGGCTGGCACCTAGATGGATTGCCGGAAGCCAATTCCAGCATGTCATAATTGCAAGAGTTTCATCAAAAGGTTGATGGAACTTGGGGACTCAACAAGGGCTGAGTCACATATGTTATCACCTGTTGGAAATGGCTAAAGGCATTTCCCCAAACCTGAAAAGGACGATTGCTTACTGCCAGACAGCTCAGGGCATTTTAATCTACATGTTATTGCCTCCTCCTGGCCAAACACCTGAACAGCCAGAGGTAATTCCCCAATCTGACAATGGATTCTATACCTAACCTTATGCTTTGTTGTGTATATCTCCACCTTGCCTTAGGACAAATTGTGTTAATAAAAAGCAAGGGGTCCTGAGACAAGGAGAACTTAGTTTCTTCAGCCAAGCTCCTCTGCCCCCCCCCCCAATATGCCTTTCAAAATTATGTTTCATCTCTGGACTCTTATTTAATTTATGCACAGCCCTCCTCCACATTGCTGAACCCTTCTAGATGCAGATCAAGAACACTGGCATTAAAGGCTCTATGACCTGGGCCAGCCTGGGCACTGGGCACAGCTCACAGGACTTCCAGATGGCAGCATAGCTGATTGGACACAGTGACTGAAGCCAGCCCAGGCCCCAGGGGCATTGCCTCCACCCCCGGCTTCTGCAAGGCCCACCAGACTACTGTTCCACCTCTGCTATGATGCCTGGACAGATTCTGGACCCTTCCCTGATTGTGGGTTCTCTGCCAGGGCTAGTCCCTTTGACTGGGCTCCAGGCTCGGCTCTGACTGCGGAGGTCATGATCGATCATCCCCTTGCACTTCCTGGATGTGAAACTGGGCAAGTTTCCCTAATCCGTGAAAAGTGAGATCATTGCTGGATTTCCAGGCACCATCAATTTTTTTTTTTAACAGCCCTATGAGGTGGCCTCTCCTGTCAATGCTGGTCATCTCACATTGGTGTCCCCGGATACACTATCAACACGAACTCAGAATTAGGAAACTGGGTCCTCTCACAGGTGACATTCTCTAGCTGAACAACTCTGGAACCAGCCAAGTCTTTTTCCCCTCTACTGTGCCCAAAAGACACAAGACATCTTGGCCTGAGGATAGAGCTCATGACTTAGCAGGACATTTAGACAGATTCAGGCAGGCTGCAGAGCTGCTAGGATTAAGGTCACAGCCCTCTTCTGGGTTTAGCTACCTATCAAGGCTGCTTACATCCTGCCTTTTGCTGGGACTCTGTGCTCTTCTGTGGCTTCAGGATCCCCTTTACTAAGATTAGTGCATGTGCATGTTCTGGGTGACAAGTTTATCTGGGGTTTGCATCCATAGCCCTTCCCCTGCCTCCTCTACCAACCACCACAAATAACAAACCTAGGCTCTTTAGAAGCAATGTAGCAACACAGGACTGCTGCATCAGAACAGTTTGGCTCTGGAGAGGTTACTAGACATTTGCACTCCAATTTCCTCTGTTGTAAAACGGGGTGGGGTCAGATTAGATAGTCCCCTATCTCACAATACATACAAAAATTAACTCAAATGAGTCAAAGACCTAATTTAAGAGCTAAAACTCCAAAATTCTTAGAAGAAAACACCAATAAATCTTTGTGATCTTGGATTAGATATGACAATAAAAACACAAGCAACAAAATAAAAAATACCTAAATTGGACATCATCAAAATTAAAAAAAAAAATTGTGGTTTAAAGGACACAAAGTAAAAAGACAAACCACAGAATGAGAGAACATTTTTGCAAATTATAGATCTGATAAATCAGGGACTTGTATCTAGAATATGTAAAGAACTGTTAAAACTCAATAATAAAAAGACAGAGTCCAATTTAAAAATGGGCAAAATATTCCAATGCACATTTCTCCAAAGGAGATATGTGAATGACTAATAAGTACATGAGAAGATGATCAACATTATTAACCATCCAAAAATGCAAATAAAATCACAATGAGATACTACTTCACACCCACTAGATGGCTATAATAAAAAAGATAGATAAGCACAAGTGTTGGTGAGGATGGGGAGAAGTGTTAATCTTCAGGAACTGCTGGCAGAAATCTAGAATGGTGCAATGACTTTGAGAAACAGTCTGGCAGTTCCTTAAAAGACTAAACATAGACACATGCCATATAACAACAGTTCCACTCCTAGGTATATACCTAATAGAAAGAACTCAGTCACACAAAAACTTGTGCATGAATGTTCATAGTAGTGCTATTCATAATATCTAAGAAGTAGAAACAGCCCAACTGTTCATCAGATGATGAATGGATAGATAAAATGTGATATATCCATACAATGAAATATTATTTGACCATAAAATGGAATAAAGCATTGATCCATGTTACAACTTGCATGAATCTTGAAAACATTATGTTAAGTGAAAGAAGCCATTCAAAAATTATCATGTATTGTGGATTAAATTGGTGGGAAATACCCAGAATAGGCAAATCCATAGAGACAGGAAGGAGAAGGAGTTTCCTAGTGCCTATGGCTGGGGGAGATGGGAGAAGTTGCGGGTGGTGGGAGGACCGGAGACAGCTAAGTGGTATGGGGTTTATTTTGGAGGTGATGAAAATGTTCTAATATTTATTGTGGTGATAATTGCACAACTTTGTGAATGTACTAAAGACTGTTCAATTGTATACTTTATATGGGAAAATTGTGTGGTATGTGTGAATTGAATCTCAATAAAGCTGTTTTTAAAATGGGGGAAAACAGTACAAAGAAGGGAGCAACTTGGGTAAGATGGAACCATGGGGAATGCTTTATGGAAAAGTTAACATTATCACTAGTCTTCACAGGAGGAAAGAGAAAAGGCAGTGTGTGAAGAAAGTTTAGAATTTTTAAGAAGGTGAGCAAAGAATCAACAGGGAGAGCCTGGTTGGCTGTCTAGACAGTTCTGATAAATTGGCAATTAATTTGGTGGATTCTCCACTCTATCAAGAGACGTACTCAGGTAGTTTATCAGTAGTATCTCATTTATTTACCATGTATATTTTAGGTTTGTATGTAATTAAGGGTATAATTAATAGTAGCTAGGTAACTTGAACATTTTTTTTCAAATGTGGTTAAAATCATATAAGCATTTATTAAATATCTTTGTAAACTTGACAACAATTATAGCAGTGAAGCATGACATTGTATGTATCTTTCCAGTTTAATTAAAATAAAATAATTTTTAAAAAACACAGTTCACTTATTTCAAATATTTTATTATGATATTATTTATGCATGTAATTAAAGGATAAAATCCATTTCCCCTTTCTGCCAACCAAAAACGTATTTATTTTCTGAAATGCATTGGAGCTTTTGTTTTCAATTTAAAGATGAAAACA
Source organism: Eptesicus fuscus (assembly GCF_027574615.1). Taxonomy (NCBI): domain Eukaryota; kingdom Metazoa; phylum Chordata; class Mammalia; order Chiroptera; family Vespertilionidae; genus Eptesicus; species Eptesicus fuscus. The sequence continues at coordinate 88,031,349 of NC_072473.1, forward strand.
AGAAAAAGCTGGATAAACTGCAAATTAATGAAATTTTTTATCCTTTCAGAGAACTAAGTTTGTAGATCAAACAGATAACTAAAAATCAAGGAGAAAAAAAAACAAAAACAGGTACCTTTAGGGAGAAACAAGACTTACTTAAAAATGTATATAGCAGTCCTTAACTTTACTACTAGAAACATTACTAAAACAGGTATGAGTAATGTATAATTAGTGGAGATAAAATAGAACTATAATAATGTTCAATTATACCCAGATCAGGTACAAAGAGGGAAAAAGAAATATAGCAGGCCAGCTGGCTTGGCTTAGTGGTTGAGCATTGATCTTTGAACCAGGAGGTCACGGTTCAATTCCTGGTCAGGCACATACCAGGGTTGTGGGCTCGATCCCCAATGTGGGGCATGCAGGAGACAGCTGATCAATAATTCTCTCTCATCATTGATAGTTTTATCTCTCTCTCCCTCTCCCATCCTCTCTGAAATCAATAAAAATATTTTTTAAAAACATATAGCAAGTGGTACACACACATACACACACACACACACACACACACTCAAATTAATATGTATATACGGAGAAGATGTCCATATAACTACTATAATAGCATCTTCCACACAGGATGTTGTTTTTTTTTAATAAACCTTTATTGTTCAGATTATTACAGATGTTCCTCTTTTTCCCCCCTATAGCTCCCCTCAACCCGGTTCCCACCCCACCCCATGCCCTCATCCCCCACCACTGTCCTCATCCATAGGTGTGAGATTTTTGTCCAATCTCTTCCCGCACCCCGACACCTTCTTCCGCCCGAGAATTGTCAGTCTACTCTCTTTCTATGCCCCTAGTTCTATTATATTCACCAGTTTATTCTGTTCATCAGATTTTTATTCACTTGATTTTTAGGTTCACTTGTTGATAGATATGTATTTGTTGTCATTTTGTTGTTCATAATTTTTATCTTTACCTTTTTCTTCTTCTTCCTCTTCTTAAAGAATACCCTTCAGCATTTCATATAATACTGGTTTGGTGGTGATGAACTCCTTTAGCTTTTCTTGTCTGTTAAGCTCTTTATCTGACCTTCAATTCTAAATGATAGCTTTGCTGGGTAGAGTAATCTTGGTTGTAGATTCTTGCGATTCACCACTTTGAATATTTCTTGCCACTTCCGTCTGGCCTGCATAGTTTCTGTTGAGAAATCAGCTGACAGTTGTATGGGTACTCCCTTGTAGGTAACTAACTGTTTTTCTCTTGCTGCTTTTAAGATTCTCTCTTTGTCTTTTGACCTTGGCATTTTAATTATGATGTGTCTTGGTGTAATCCTCTTTGGATTGTTCTCGTTTGAGGTTCTATGTGCTTTCTGGACTTGTAAGTCTATTTCTTTCACCAGGTAGGGGAAGTTTTCTGTCATTACTTTTTCTAATAGGTTTTCAATATCTTGCTCTCTTCTTCTGGCACCCCCATAATTCGGATGTTGGTACACTTGAAGTTGTCCCAGAGGCTCCTTACACTATCTTCATATTTTTGGATTCCTTTTTCTTTTTGCTTTTCTGGTTGGGTGTTGTTTGCTTCCTCGTATTTCAAATCTTTGACTTGATTCTTGGGATCCTTTAGTCTACTGTTGAATTTCTGTATATTATTATTTATTTCAGTTAGTGTATGCTTAATTTCTGAATGGTCCTTTTCCATTTTTTTTTTTTTTTGGCATTCTCACTAAGATCCTTGAAGGTCTCACTAAGTTCCTCCGAGGTTTCTAGAAGATTCTTGAGTAACCTTATAACCGTGGTTTTGAACTCTATGTCCAGTAGTTTGCTTTCCTACATTTCTTTCATTTGTGACATGTTTCTTTGTCTCCACATTTTGGCTGCTTCCCTGTGTTGATAGACTGGCCTTGTGTGCTAGTGTCCTATAAGGCCCAGTGGCTCAGCCTCCCCAGTTACCTGAGGTGGACACTCTTGGTCAACCCCTTTGTGGGCTGGGTGCACAGTCCTGTTGTAGTTAAGCCTTGATTGTTGTTGGTATCACTGGGAGGAATTGACCTCCAGGCCAACTGGCTGTGAGGACCAGCTATGTCTACAATGGAAGAACTGCTGTGCTGGAGACACCCTTATGGGACAGGACTTGCTTCAGTGGGGCTTTGGTGCTCACTGAGTCTTCCCCTTGAGTGTGTCACTTATGGATGTGAAGAGTTGTAATCTGGTATAGTATCACACTGACCATTGGGTACACTGGCTCTTGGATCTCCAAGGAGGTGCAAAGTCAGCCACTGCCTGAGACCACCCAGCAGGAGCTACAGAGAGATCTGTAGATTCCTTCTCTTTGTTTGAGGTTTGGAAGTGCCCAGATGAGGCCCAGCTGTGAAGCAAGGCAGGCTACTACCACCAAGAGCCTTAGGCCTTCTTTTGGATGCTTTTGAAATCTGACCCAGCTGTAGTTTGTTAGGTTAGGCTGTGAAAGGACAGGTGATTCATATGCAAAAGCCACTGCTCACAGCTTAGGTGGGGTTGTAAATTGGGTGGGGCGGGGTCTCAGGGAATCACCAGGGTGGAGCAAACAGCAAAGGCTGCCAATTCAGCTGTCTCTGCATCTCCGTGTCTCCTGTTGTGGAGCGGAAGCGAGTGAATGAACACTGGAGCCCAGACCAAATTAAAATTTAGGGAGCCTTTATTAGCTGGGCAGCCGGGCGACCCGGCGACTGCTCTGCCATTCTCCACGCAGGGAGACCAGAGAGCAGCAGCGACCCTTTGTGTAGGACCGCTTTTAAGCACATTAACCACATCCGGTTTTTGCAGAACAAGTAACCCAAGACAAAACAGTTTTTTTCCAAGCAACATCAGGATCATGCCAATGACGACCATGTTATTCACAAGGTTATCCTGTTTGTCAAAAAGCTGATAGTATTCTGTGAAAGAAAGCCTACATGCTGGGAAGGGGCCATGAGACCCTATCTCAAGGCCTGGCCTGGTGTCAGCACTGACAATTCTATCTGGGGCATAGTCCACGGCCTCTCTGGAAGCATGCTCAAAAATTCCCACTCTTCAACACTCCGAGTCCAGCACCCCCACGCAGGAACAATGATCGCTGCGAGCACCTCTCAGAGAAAGCCACCCTTGCATTCCTGCCTGATGCCAGACAGTCCAGTTTCTCCCCATATGAGTCTGAGTCCCCAGAGTCTCGCCTGGAACTGGAGTTCAGAGCAATTGGGAGCTTATCTCTCTCTCCCAATTGAAAAAAACAACAGTGCACCCAGTTGTCAGCCCATTTTGAGCATGCCTCTATACCTCCACACCTCCGAACCTCCTGCCAGTTTCAATGTGCTTTTTTCTTTCCTCGTAGTTGTATAACTTCCACTCAGACAGGTTTCCTGTGGTTCCAGTTGATAGCTGTTTTGTCTTTTAGTTGTAATTTTGATGTGGTTGTGAGAGGCAGCAAGTACAGGTGTTTGCCTATGCTGCCATCTTGGTTATCCCCCTACATGGTGGTTTTGAGGATTAAATGAGAATAAATATATAAAAATGCCTAGTGCAACTATTGGCAGAGAGTAGGATGTTAGTAGGTTCAGTATATGTTGAATTGGAATATTTGCTATAGAAATAGTTGAAATTGCAGTGGTCTAGATTGGTCAAGGTTTGTTTATAGACAAGGTTGGACCCATTTTTAGCCCTGTTGGATGACCAGGATGACCATACACAAAGAGACTATTTTTAGAAGAGGCTGTGGGAGAGGTGTGTGTGTGTGTGTGTGTGTGTGTGTGTGTGTGTAGGGAAATTAGAAAGGGGGGAAATATGGATGTGAACCAAGACTGATATATAAACCAAGAAATCCCTGATGCAGTTCTATTAACATGCAAATAAAGAGCAAGGCTAAGGATCTCTATCTTGTCAAAACAAACAAACAAACAAACAAAAAGAGATTTGTTAACTGTCCTGAATCCATCACTAATACCTGTGCCCAATTATACTCTATTAATAGCAGGAGGTAAAAGGAGGCTGCAAACTCCTGTTAGTAACTAAGCACTTTCAAACCTGCAAAATTCAAGGTGAGTGCTGTAGCAGCCATAGGACTGGAGATACCTGGGATGAAATTCACAGAGAGCTTCATATTTTCACACACTCTATTATTTGGTTCCCAAAGTAATGTTAAGCCTCAGCAAATCTTCAGGAAACCCTGCATTTGGAGTCTCCAGCTGTGCTTTGTTTCTATCTGCAAGCTGCTAGCAAGCACCCTATGGTGAGTCTGCCTTTGTGGGATGAGACCTGGAAGAAGAAAAAGGGAAGACTCTCTATATGTAAAGCTTTTCAAAATGGAGGCAATGTAAAGGATCCAGTGGAGTAAATGAAGTATAATATCACTTCTGTATTACAGTCACCATATTGTAATTCTGAGTAACCAAATGAGGTCTTGGTTAGCTTGGTTACTGCCTGCTGAGTTTGGGGGATGGATGGAAATTGAGCTAGTGTGATACCATAAATGCCAAAGAGCAGCACACTAGATGCCTGGGAGTGGAGAAGCAGAAATTTGTATTTTATTTTGATGTGCACTTATAAATAATTGGCACAAAAGTGGGAAGAGGGAAACTGGAACTGGGACTCCATTATTTTTCAAATCATGTGAAACAAAAGCAGTTGATATTATAATGTGAAAAAATGTAGACTATTATGCCCTTTCATTCATTATTTCAGCTCTGTCCTGGTCCCCTGACTTGTCTTAACCTATCCCTTTTTCATCATCCAGCTGAACATGTCATCCCCTACTTGAAAATCTTCAATGACTCTTCATTAACTATAGGAAAGAACATAATAATCTCAGCAGGTACTTTGTGATCTGACCCCATAAATATCTCCAGCTTTCTCTCTCTCTAAAACTGTCACCACTCATGCATTCATGCTTCACAAATATCAAATGCTTGTAATTTCCTGCACATACTCTATTAATGGCATGCCCCCATATTTTCATACATGCTCTTCCTTTTCTACAATGCTGTTTCTGCACCATTCTGCCTGGATAACTCCCACTTCACCTACCACAATCCAATAGCTTTTCATCCACCCTGAGACTTCCTTCAACAGTAACTTGAACATATTTTAATTGCTGCATTTATTATAATGCATTGGAAATAGTTTACTTTATATTCCTTCCACAGCACACTGCAAGTTCCTTCAGGACAGGGACTTCTTTGGTAACTAGAGGACCTAATATATAATGAACATCAAGTATATGTGTGGTCAATGTAGGGTAGATTATTGTTTTCCTTAATGTATCCAAGAGCTATAAGAAGATAGAACCTAAGCAACAGCTTCTATGACCTGGTTATTTTCATACCCACCTTCCCAGGTAATCACTTAGATTGCAACACTTTTTAAAAAATATATTTTTTTATTGATTTTCAGAGAGTAAGGGAAAGAGAGAGAGATAGAAACACCCCAAAACATTGTACTGTGCACTTAAGTGGATAAATCATATATATATATGAATTGTTAATACAGTTGAATTAATATCTGTCATGTTTGTTATTGTTTTCTATTAGCTGCCCTTGTTCTTTGTTCCTATCTTTGTCTTCCATTCCTTTTTTGCCTTTGTAGTTTTAATTGAGCATTTTGTATGATTCAATTTTCCCTCCTTTCTTAGGATATCATTTATACTTCTTTCTTTACTTTCTTTAGTGGTTGCCTAGAGTTTGTAATACACACTTACACCAAACCCAAGTCCACTTTCTTTCTTTTTTAAAAAATATATTTTTATTGATTTCGGAGAGGAAGGGAGAGGAGAAAGGGAGAGGGAGAGAGAGATAGAAACATCAATAATGAGAGAGAATCATTGATCAGCTGCCTCCTGCATGCCCCCACCCCCTACTAGGGATTGAGCCTGCTACCTGGGCATGTGCCATTGACCAGAATCAAACCCAGGACCCTTCAGTCTGCAGGCTGATGCTCTATCCATTGAGCCAAACCGGGTAGAACAACACTTTTTTTTTTTTTTTACAATTGGTGGATTGTTTGTGTTTTCTAAAACCTTTGGAACTCTTCAATCTGTTGATCAGACAATATGTATTGAGTGCTACATAAGGCCTATGTGGCATAATTAAGACCTTTGAGAAATTTGTAATCTGGTTCAGAAAATAAAGAGATTACTTGCTCACCTTCTTGGATTTGTATATGGATGATGGTGATCCACCATTCCGAATTGCCTGGAACTGTCCCAATTTTAAGAATGAAAGTCCCATGTGCTTGGAAACCCCTCAGTACTGCACAAATCAGAGGGTTGGTCATCTTAGGAGATATTTAATAGCACATCTTCTTGTTTCCTTATCTCTAATATAAAACAGAGCAATAGAAAAATGTGTATGTGAATATTATTGATATGAATTGTGTCCTCACAGTGCTATTCAAGGATGTAAGCAGAAGGAGAAAGAGGGGCTACAATAAAGACATATATCTACTCAGAAGATTTGTTTGTTTCCTAAAGAAAACTAGTGATTAGGGGTGTTTACTGATATTTTGGTTTCAGGGCCAAGAATTCAAATTTGTCTTGCCAAGGGAGGCCAGTCAGTTTGCTTGGAAAGTCACTGCACCTTGTCTTGGGTAGTTTGAATTACAGAAGTGATCTCTTTTGTATACATACAGAGAGGCTTGCTTGAAGCCAGACATTATTGAGCATGGTTAGCTGGGAAGCAGAGGGCTGTTTGCCTCACCAGGAAGCTACAGCTTCACACCTCAGGGAATCACAGCATTGTCCCTTCAAGGGAATTAACAACCCTTCCTTCTCCCATCTGGTACTGGATTATAGGGGGGAGCAGGGGAGATAAGCACATGTAAGTAGAAGTCAAATGGCACAGGAGGAAGTGCTGGACCATAGAGGCCTGTCAGTCTAAGCTGGGATAAAGATAATTCATCAGGAGGTGGGCCCCAATGCAAGCTGCAAAATATTGGGAAGTTAATTGGTTACTTTGGAAAAGTTTCTGGTTAAAATCCCAAGAGAACAAAGCTTTCTCTCTCACGCATGCTCAGTGACTCACATTCGACTCATTCCTTTGAGCATTCTTTTCATAGCCATGTGGCCTTAGCAGGGCATGACCAGTGGCCATGTAGACTCCAGGCAGGAGCCTGGGTGCATCAGAAAAGCAATGGATTGCAGCCAGAACACAAGCTAAGCTAGCCAAATGCTGGACATGGATTAAGCTTTAATATAACACAGGATCTCTGGACATTGACTCTATTTCTGGCCCTGATTTTCCATGGTGGACAGATGGACATAGGACATCAGAGGGATATATTTTTTGATTTTGCATTACAAATAAATATTACCACCAGTCCTCATCCTTTATTGTGGGTCCCCAGAAATGCTTTTCCTCACTACACTGCAAGAACCCCACATCCACTGGTAACATGTTCACCATTCCAAATCAAGTCTTCATTCATCACCATTTATACCCCCTATACTATCCTTTACCTCCCTCAACTTCATTTCCCCCTGGCAATCACCACACTGTTATCCATGTCCATTAGTTTTTCCTCTCTCTTTTTTTTTTGTTCTATCCTTCTACCCCTCCACACAGCTACCCATCCCCTAATAGCTGTCAGCCTGTTCTCTCTATATAAGTCCATCTCTAGTTTGCTTGTTAGTTCATTTTTTTTTTCATTAGATTCCATATTTGAGTGAAATCATAGAGTACTCGTCTTCCTCTGACTGGCTTATTTCACTTAGCATAATGTTCTCCAGTTCCATCCATGCTATTGCAAAGGGTAAGATTTCCTTCTTTTTCTTGCCATTCTAGCAGTCATCAGCTGTACAGTAAGATTACCTGGGGCAAATGGGTAAGTATTTTGGACTTATGTTCCTGACTCTTCATGGGTAAGAGCCCTTGTGAGGGCTGATCCCCCTCCTAATGTAGTCACCAATAATACCAAACACCTTGGTCATCCTGGAGGACCATGGGTGGGTCAAGGAAGTATAATTACACAGGGGTCTCCACCCAGCTTCCCTTTTGTATGACACCAAATCAAACCATTGCTCCTTTGTATGTAAAATTAAGGAGAGGTTTTTGGCTTGTGTGGAAACCAAAGAAAGGGTCTATCACTACTTGCTCCTGGGAGAGGTGTAGAAAATGTAACTAAGACCTTGTCTATACAAAAAGAAACTGGCAGCCAGTTTGAAATGGAATTGCCATGGCCTAGAGCAAAGAATATCCTTACATGATATTATTCTACAATATTATAATTTTTCCCAGATTTGTGTTACCCCCATTACCTATAATAGTACCTCGCACCCTTGGGGATCAATAAAAAATCATTTGTTTGGTGCTTGGAAGACAAAGGTAACATATCTCTAGATAATTTAGAATTACAACAGTGTAAAATACAATTATCCCAAACAAACTTACAAACTAATTCTTTGAATGTCTGGCAGCAATTTAAAAAGGACATGGAAGGGTTTAATCCCTTCTACTGTGTAGAGGGCCCCCTGGGAAGGCACCTGAGCATTCTAAATTGGACGCTCTTGCCCTTTTGGCTAAGAGGGACCCTCTTCTCACAATCCAATTGTCCACAGCTATTGCCTGAGCTTCTGTTCATGCCAAGGCTGAAGCCTCATAATGGCTGGTACCATGGATCTGTCTCTCGCCCAGTGGGGTGAGCTGGGCCTCCTTGGAAAAGAAACCTGGGTTCCACAAGATATGTGATCAGTGCTGGGACCCTGCCAGCAGTCGAGGGGATCCCAAGGCAGGTCCTGGGCATGGAGGCCATGGGGGCGTAGGCAACCAAGGAGACAGAACTAAACCTCACATCACCCTGCTTGGCCCCGGAGGATGGCTGGTTAACCAGAGATGGGTAAGATTCCTCAGGAAAGGTTGTTCCTAAGACAGGCACAGCTGCAAAGAGGCCATCAGGAGAGAACTTGGGGGTCAACAGAGGTGGGGCACAGACCTTCACCCCCCCAAGTTTGCAGGGGCCTTAACCCTCACCCCTGCTGAAGGAGAACTTCTGCTTTGCTTTGATCTCCTGGGCTGTTTTGCTTCCCATGCCCAGCTCAAATCGGGACCCAGGTAACACAGACTCTGACAGCAGATGCCCTCTCACTGCAACAAGACTTGATGGAGATGTTTTGCACCCATGATGCGGGGAACTGGGGTCTTTGAAATCTAAATCCAGCCTAGAACCAGGAATGCTCAGGGCCTACTCAAGAAGGCAAATAATCCTCTCCACTAATATTTACAGGGTAAAATAAGATAGTTGTTAGAGTATTAAATTTGACAGTAAAATAGTAGTCAAGTTTTCAGACTAATTTAAATTGGCCAATCAAAATAAGCAAATATTCTACAAAAATATTGTACTGCACAAAAAAGCTGTTCCTAAAGTGTTAACTAAAATTTTTATTGGTAGTTCATCTCACGGTAAAATTGTGTAACATATAATGAACCTAAAGCAGTCACATTTTAGTGCAAAAAATTAAAATTAAAAGCTATCAAGATTACAGCATAAAATTTCCAAAAGCCTCCTAATATTTAAACTAAAAAAGGGGGGATAGTAGAATAATATCATGTAAGGACAAATATCCTGTAAATAAATTACATCTAGACAATTTTTACTTTAGAAAATTACCTTTCATTTGTAATGCTAACAGCAATACACCCATGTAAAACATACATGGTATCAAAACAAGCCAAAGGAAAATCGTTTGGGCAAAAAATGAAAAAGGATACCAAGTCAAATTTATAGAAAAGATTCCTTTATTAACTTTTGGTCAAGAATATGTTTGTATATTTTCAGAAAACAACTCCAAGACCATGTGGATTCCTGCAACAGAGAGAAATTGACAGGAGTGCTCCAGCCATGAAGACAGAAGAGAAACAGTACAGAGATGGAAGACGCTGATGACGCCTTGCCATACTTGGAGTCAGCAGATGTGCGTCACTGCAGATTGCCCAGGACCAAACCAGAGAGGGTCGGACCTGCATTACCACCATTTGTCCACCATCCAGAACTGAAATATCATTGCTGTTATGTACACATAAAGAACTGTTGGACATAGAAATTGGGACTCAAAAGAACTGTTGGCCCAGAAAGAAACTCACTATAGACTGATTCATTTACCTCTCAGCATAACCACTATTGCTTGTCTCATTTTCGGTTCCTATAAGTGTATTCCTATTATCACATGAGCTCACTCATCTAGGGGAAATGATGAACAACATAGACTGAAGAACAAGAACAGCATCGATCAGACTGTCAGACCTCAGAAGGAAGGTAGGGGAGGGTGGGGATAAGGGAGAAAGATCAACCAAAGGACTTGTGTGCTTCCATATGAGCCTAACCAGTGATTACGGACAACAGGGGGGTGGGGGCATGCATGTGGAGGGGTTTGGGATGGGAATGGGGGGGGCCATGCGTGTGGAGGGGTTTGGGATGGGAATGGGGGGTGTTGAGGACAAAGATGTGATACCTTAATCAATAAAGTAATTAAAAAGAAAAGGTTTCCTTCTTTTTTTAGGGCCAATTGGTGCAGTCACTGGGAAAGCTGTATGGAGTTAACTCAAAAAATTAAAAATGAAACTGCTTAATGACCCAGTGTTTCCACTTCTGGCAATTTATCTGAAGAAACCCAGAACACTAATTCAAAAGAATATATGCACCCCTGTGTTCATTGCAGTGTTATTTACAATAGCCAAGATTTGGAAGCAGCCCAAGTGCCATCAATAGATGAGTGGATAAAAAAGCTGTGGTACATTTACACAATGAAATACTACTTAGCTGTAAAAACTTGCATTGAGTTTTGGGAAATGGCCATTAGGACAGTAGGATAACAACAGATGGAATAGAAGACTTCCGTGTGTTTTGACATTTTGAGCTTTGATAAATGGTGCAAATCAGCATGGGGGGATATTATCACTTATTATTGCCTTTTAGATAAACATTTATTCAACATATAGCATCTTTCAAGCACTCTACTAAGGGCTGAGGAAAGATTGATAGCATGTAAGGAAGTCAATCACTTAGTTTTAATGAATTTATATTCTGGGAGAATGAATGTAAACCTCCTTGTTACCTTTTTACATTGATAAGGAAAGTGGTCTAATCTTGGATGTGATTATTTAGAAGACAACAGTATGCAAATGTTTAGATACCAAATGCTAAGGGAAACTTGAACTACCTTGGGAGATAGCTGAAGTTACTTATGGAATCTGCCCCAGGTTATTTTAATAGTCTGAGTGTTGACACCTTTTGTGGAGTTTCACTTTAATTTCTAGAAGCAGCCAAAATTTGGAGTCAAAACTGTGACTAAAGTGAGTGGTTAAACTAGGGAACATGGTTTTGACTTAAGTTGTGACTATTAAAATAGTGATCACATTTTTCTTCTGTGGTTTATAAACTTACTCCAAAGACATTTTTCAAAAAGCAGTTCTAAAAGTATTTTGGAGCTATAGCATAATTGTTGAAAAGTATGTGTTTTCCTTAAATGATAGCTTTAAGGAAACAATTTTCTTTCAAGTACACTTTTTTTCTATGTTTGTGTCTTTTAATCACATTTATTTAATAACATATAACCCTGATATTAAAACTAGTTAAATAGATAAAAAGTCTCTAACCCCACCATCCTAACAAAATTAATGTTTTTATGTTCTTTTGTGACATAATAGTCACTTCTCATAATGTACTATTATCTATTTACTAGGGGCCATTTCGCCCAGTCCCAATTGGGCCAATGGGGGCCGGCTGGCTGGGGAGGGACTGTGGGAAGTTGACTGGCTGGGGAGGAATTGAGGGAGGGCTCCAGGGTGTGTCCAGCACATCTAGCCCAGTCCTGATCAGCTGGACCCCAGCAGCAAGCTAACCTACTGGTCGGAGCATCTGACCCCTGGTGGTCAGTGAACATCATATCAACTGGTGAAACAGTAGAATGAACAGTCAGTTATTATGCTTTTATTATATAGGATAAGATAGAATTTTATTTTGATGTATACATTTCAGCCATTGGACGCTCCAGATAAAAATTAGACACAGAATGAAACAAAAGACACTTCTTTTAGGCTGGAATGACTGTTCATGATTTGCTGCTCTTTTGGATGAATTAGCAAATGCAAAATTGTTCAAAGTACTTTGTGTAGCTGCTTTCTTTTGTTTGAAAGTTTCAGACATGCATCTTTGAAAATGCAATGTTTGGACTCTCTTTTGTTTCCTGCTATGACTCCCAGCTTTCTAGGAATGACTGCTGCTTCAGGAGTCTGTAGCTGGTTAAATGAGGATTACATACTGTATATGACTTCACGTGACTTACCAAGTAGCATAACAGGGCTCCCCATGGGGAGGCAACATATGTGGAGGATCTGGCAATTTAATAGTACACACACAGGAAATTCCCAATGCTGTGTTGTAAACTCAATTATTAGTGAACACTATGAAATGAAAAAATCTGGTGCATTTTTGGAAGCTAAGACTTAGTATTACTGTTACAAAAGTCCTTTGAGAATTATAATTAAACTAAGAAATAGAAAATTATTATAGTAGATGAAGACTTACTAGAGCTACAACTTTGGAAACTACAATAATCTGTGGGAAAAACAACAACTTTGGTTGTGTGTTTTTCTTTTATAAAATGCAAATGAACATTTTCTTTCTGGCACCATGAGATGCTTCAGGCTCATCTTGTATTTTCTCTGCCAAGCCAAAGGATCAACCATTTCTGCAAGTCAAAAGGGTACAAGAAAAACCTGAAATAAATCCCAGTGGCTTGAGATGCTGTATTAATCTCCTATTCTTCACATACCAGCAAGGGAAAGATTCCCAACCTAGGGTTTGGAAACCTCAATAAACTCATTTAATTCTATCAAAGCTTTCTGAGTAGTTTTGTTATATAATAAAACTAATTATCATTATTTTCTAATAACATATACAGTACTTGCAATTTTGATTTCTTATTTGACTCCATATTTTTTACATTTTAAAATTTGTATTGAATTTATTGGGTTGACATTGGTTAATAAAATTATATAAGTTTTAGGTATACAATCCTATAATACATCATGTATATATTGTATTGTGTGTTCACCACCCAAAGTTAAGTCTCATTACATCACCATTTATCCCTCCCCCCCTTTTTTTAAAATATATTTTCATTGATTTTTTACAGAGAGGAAAGGAGAGGGATAGAGAGCTAGAAACATCGATGAGAGAGAAACATCGACCAGCTGCCTCCTGCACAGCCCCCACTGGGGATGTGCCCGCAACCAAGGTACATGCCCTTGAACCGGAATCGAACCTGGGACCCCCCAGTCCACAGGCCGACCTCTATCCACTGAGCCAAATCGGTTTCGGCATATTTATTCAAATTAGGATTGAAATAAGGTCAAGGTCTACATATGAATTTGCCTTTTATTTATTAGTCACTCTTTTCCACTTCACTTTTATGCCATTGACCTGTTGGAAAATCTGGGTAGTTTACCTATGAGATAAGTTACATTCAACATCTGACTGATTGCTTTCTAGTTTTAGTGTTTAACTTCATCCTTCCATTTCCTATAAAGTGCTAGTTACTCTAAAAGGTAGATTAGATTCAATTTCAACTTTTTTGGCATAATACTTTGAAGGCGTTGTTGTACACTTCTTATTACATCATATTATGAGATACGTGATTCCTGTATGTCTCACTTTTCTTTTTCATAAAGCTAAATTTATTCTATTTAAAATACTTATTTATTCTTAGATTATGTTCTTCCTACTTTTTATGCTAAAATGACTTATCTTTTATATAAAGATGGTAATTTGGTTTTTCTGTTTGTTTTATGTCCTTAGCTGACAAAATTAAAAGCTAGAAACACTTAAACAACACAATTTAAAAACTTGTTTTGCTAATTTACTGGTGCTTGAAACACAAAGCCTCGGAACCACAGACTAGGTAAATACCTCCCTGCTAGGTTGCATGTTTCACAATATAGAATTAGTGTTTGGCAATTTTCCCAAACAACTTATGTAGCAGGATAAAAGTAATTTCTTTCCGTAATTTACATTGTAAGTTATGTCTTGACGACCTCTGCAGTACATGAAACACCACAATATATAGAACTGTGTGTAGATCCCCGTATACCCCCTATAGTTATTGGCCTCCAGACTTTTTGTTCCCTCTGTCTGGAGAGTATTTACCTTTCCAACTGAAAAACTGCAGATAGGATTTATTTCTAAAGATTTTTTAAATTGAATTTTAGAGAGAGACAGAAACAGGGAGAGAGAGAGAGAAACATTCATGTGAGAGTGAAACATTGTTTGGCTGCCTCCCTCCAGGGCCTGACCAGGAGATCAAGCCTGCAACCTGGGCATGTGCCCTGACTGGGAATCAAATCAGCAACCTTTCATACACAGACGACATTCCAAGCAACTGAGCCAATCCAGCCAGGGTGAAAATAGGATTTTAAGTTCAGTAAGATACCACCAAGAAGCCTTCCATGCCTAGCTTTGCCAGCTAATCTAGTATTGATTTCCCTCTTTGGAATTACTATGGTATCTACTGCTGACCTTTATCCCAATGCTGAACATGTTACACTGTAACTGCTTCGATGACTGTTTTATCCTTGAAGAAAAGATAAATATCATCTTCATCTCTATTTCTGCAATGCATAAAAGACTCTCTGGCACATGTATAATTTCAATAAAATATTTGACAAATGAATCACTAATGTAACGAATGCATTTATTAGAACTTTATGCAAACTAGAGTATAAGTGGATGATAAAGGGTAGCAGTTGACATAGGGAAAAGAGGAATACCAAGCACCTAGATGATAAATATTTATTGTGCAACTAGACTTACCTGATGAAATAATTTGTGGTGTAAATAATTACAGAGCTATAACAATTCCAGGCAGTTTTCAGTACAACTGACTCATCTAGATGGCTCAAGGGATACCGAGGTGGTGAATCCCACCTTTTATTTGAATACACTTCCTTTTGGCTCAAAGGACTTCACCTAAACAGCCCCACAGTAACGCACAATGTCAGGCTAGGGGTCAGCTTGTACTGGGCCTGGGCTCGCCTGAGCACTAACCAAAGATGATCCCAATTGATAATGAAGACTCTTGACAAGAAGAACACAGTATAACATTGAGTGTAGCGCTTATTTCACAATGTATATTTATATCATAATATCAAGTACCCAAACTATTAAATACCCATCATGGTATGGTACCTCAGTCAAATGGGCTGCAGTTGGCTATTAAAATATTTCTTCTGATAATCTCACTTACATTGACAGAAGGCTTTCTATATTTGGTATAAAAATACTATTGCTTAAAAATATGGCATTTAATAAGCAATATAGGTACTGATGAATAGAGACTCAAGATGGTGGCTGGCAGGACAGCAGTGAATGAGAGTGTGAGTGAGTGAGGGAGTGAAAAGGGAGTGTTTGGACGTGTGGTGTGTGTGTGTGTGTGTGTGTGTGTGTGTGTGTGTGTGTGTGTGTGAAGGACAGTTAGATCATGTAGGAGTATCAGACCAGGCTCTACTAGATGGGGAATACATGCTACCGATGCAATCACTCCCGGGGCAGCCAGCTCTGGCACAGAAACCATGCCATCTTGAAGGGGAGACCTGCCTAACTAGGAGTTCAGCCTCACCACCACACAGACTGGCCTCAGACACAATACTGAACCCTACAGCCACTATGGCCAAAGACCTGGTACCTCATCTGCAGACCACAGACACTGGGACTCCAGCTTCCCATGCTGTAGGCTCCTGTGAGCCCTGGAGTGCACTCCCCACCCGCCAAGCCCACCATTTCAGCCACAAGCCCTGCAAGATTCAGTGTCTATAGCCTCCAGTAAGAGCAAAAATGTGGAGACAAAGAAACAAGCCCAAAGGAAAGAAAAGGTGGAATCATTAGAAAAGGAACTAAATGGAATGGAGGCAAACAATATGTCAGAAAAAGAATTCAGAGTAAGGGTCATGCAGTTCCTAAAATGGCTGAATAAGAAAATCAACAACTTATGTAAGAATCAAGAGGAAATGAAGACTGATATAGCTACAATAAAAAACACAATGGAAGGTTTTACCAATAGACTAGAAGAAGCAGAGGATGGAATTAGTGAGTTATAAGACAGGGCAGAAAAATAAACACAATTTGAACAACAGTAGGAGAAAAAAATTAGAAAGCAGGAGGAGAGCTTAAGGGAGCTTTGGGACAACATGAAACAAAGTAAAATCCATATAATAGGGGTGCCAGAAGGCCAAGAAGAGCAGCAAGGATTAGATAATATATTTGAAGAAATAATCACAGAAAACTTCCCTGATTTGGGTTAGAAAAAAGTCACACAAGCACATAGAGTCCCAAACAAGATGAAGCCAGAAAGACTCACACCAAGACAAGTTGTAATTACAATGGCAAATGTTAATGAAAAAGAGATAATCTTAACCTTTTGCACTCGGATGTCGAGTGTGACTTGACACGGTTAGCATCAGTAGCAGCTTGATGAAAAAAGCGAGTGCAAAGGGTTAAAGGCTGTAAGAGAGAGACAAGGAGTTACCTACAAATGATCTCCCATTAGATTATCAAATGATTTCTCAACAGAATCACATCAGGCCAGAAGGGAATGGAATGAAGTATACAAAGTGATGCAAAGCAAGGGACTGAATCCAAGAATATTCTATCCAACAAGGCTTTTATTCAAAAATTGAAGGGGAAATCAGGAACTTCGCAGATAAAAAAAAAAGGCAAAGGGACCTTATCACTACCAAGCCAGCAATGCAAAAAATATAAGGGGCCTGTTGTAAAAAGAAGAAATAGAAAGGGAAGAAGGAACACGGGCACAAAAAATAAAAATAGCTACAAAAAAGTACCTGTCAATAATAACCTTAAACATAAATGGACTAAATGCTCCAATAAAAATACATTGAGTGGTTAAATGGATAAGAAAACATGATCCATATATATGTTGTTTATAAGAGACCCACCTCAGAATAAGGGACTCACACAGACTAAAAGTGAAGGGATAGAAAAATATTTTTCAGGCAAACAAAAATTTTTAAAAAGCTGGAGTAGAAATACTAATATCTGACAAAATAGACATCAAAGTGAAGGCCATAACAAGATATAAGGAAGACAACTTTATAATACTAAAGGGATTGATGCAACAAGAGGATATAACTCTGGTAAACATATATGCACACAATGCAGGAACACCAAAGTAGATAAAAAAACTTCTGGAAGATATCAAGGCAGAGCTCAACAGCAATACAGTCATAGTATGGGACTTTAATACCCATTGAGATCACTGGATAAATCCTCTAGACAAAAAATCAGCAAAGAAACAACAATCTTAAATGACTGACTAGATCAGATGGACTTAATTGACATCTTCAGAACATTTCACTACAAAGCTATAGAATATACATTCTTCTCCAGTGCACATGGGATGTTTTCAAAGAGAGACCACATATTGGGACACAGGCAAAGTCTATTTAAATTAAAAAATATTGAAATCATACCAAGCATCTTCTCAGATCACAATGTTATAATATTAGTAATCAACTACACTAAGAGCAATCAAAACATTAGAACAATTAGAGGCTAAATAGCAGGTTATTAAATGACTAGAGGCCCAGTGCACAAAATTTGTGCACGGGAGGATGTGTCCCTCAGCCCAGCCTGCACCCTCTCCAATATGGGACACCTCGAGGGATGTCCGACTGCCCGTTTAGGCCAGATCCTGGTAGGATTGGGCTTAAATGGGCAATCGGACATCCCTCTCACAATCCAGGACTGCTGGCTCCAAACTGCTCACCTGCCTGCCTGCCTGATTGCCCCTAACCGCTTCTGCCTGCCAGCCTGATCACCCCCTAACCACTCCCCTGCCAGCCTTATTGATGCCTAACTCCTCCCCTGCCAGCCTGTTTGTCTCTAACTGCCCTCCCCTGCCGGCCTGGTCACCCCTAACTGCCCTCCTCTGCAGGCCTGGTTCCCCCCAACTGCCCTCCCCTGCAGGTCTGGGTCCCCCCCAACTGCCCTTCCCTGCAGGCCCGGTTGCCCCCAACTTCCCTCATCTGCCAGCCTGGTCACCCCTAACTGCCCTCCCCTGCAGGCTTGATCGCCCCCAACTGTCCTCCCTTGCAGGCCTGGTCCCTCCCAACTGCCCTCCCATGCTGGTCATCTTGTGGCAGCCATCTTTGACCACATGGGGGAAGCCATCTTGTGTGTTGGAGTGATGGTCAATTTGCATATTACTCTTTTATTAGATAGGATAGAGGCCTGGTGCACGGGGCCAGCTGGTTTTCCCTGAAGGGTGTCCTGGATCAGGGTGGGGGTTCCCTTAGGGCATGGGGCAGCATGGGCAAGGGGCCTGTGGTGGTTTGCAGGCTGGCCATTCCCCTCGGCGAACCAAGCAGAGGCCCTGGTATCTGGGATTTATTTATCTTCTATAATTGAAACTTTGTAGCCTTGAGCGAAGCCAAGCTTCCTGCTTGCTCCATTGCCACAGCCATTTTTGTTGGGACTTATTTATCTTCTATAATTGAAACTTTGTAGCCTTGAGTGGAGGCCTGGATGGGCAGGATGTGTGGAAAGCTTGGCTTCTTCCATTGCAAGGGAAACCCAAGCCTCCTGCTTGCTCCGTGGCAGCAGCCATCTTGGTTGGGTTAATTTGCATACTCACTGCTGATTGGTTGGTGGGCATGGCTTGTGGGTGTAGTGGAGTGATGGTTAATTTGCATATTACTCTTTTATTAGATAGGAATATTGGGTTACAAAAGAGCAAAGAAGAAATAAAAAACATCCTGGAAACAAATGACAATGAAAACACAACAATCCAAAATCTATGGGACACAGTGAAAGCAGAGGGAAGTTCATAGCATTGCAGGCCTACCTGGAAAAAAACAAGAAAAACTGGTAATAAATTATCTAACTCTACATCTTAAAGAATTAGAAAGAGAGCTCAAGAAAAGCTGAGAGTGAGCAGAAGGAAGGAAATAATAAAGATCAGAGCATAACTGATATAGAGATAAAAAAATACAAGAGATTAATAAAACTAAAAGCTGGTAATTTGAAAAGATAAACTAGATTGATGTACCTCTAGCCAGGCTCACCAAGAAGCAAAGAGAGAGGACCCAAATAAACAAAAACAGAAATGAAAGCTGCAAAATAACAACAGAGCCCAGAGAAATACAAATATTGCAAAAAAAAAAATACTATGAACAACTCTATTCCAACAAACTGGTCAACCAAAAAGAAATAGACATATTCTTAAAAATATACGACCTTACAAACTCAATCAGGAAAAGTCTAAAAAATCTGAATAGGCTGATAACTATAGAGGAAATTGAAGCAGTAATCAAAAAAGTACCAGCAAACAATAACCCTGGGCTAGATGGTTTCATAGGGAAGTTTTACCAAACATTCAAAGAAGAACTAAAACCTATCCTCCCAGGCTATCCCACAAATATTAAAGAGGAAGGAACACTTCTAAGTCCTTTCTATGAAGCCAGCATTACCCCAATCCCCAAACCAGATAAAGACACTACTAAGATAGAGAATTACAGGCCAATATCACTAATGAACATAGATGCTAAAATATTCAACGAAATTCTAGCAAATCAGATCCAGCATTACATTAGAAAGATCATACACCATGACCAAGTGGGATTTATTTTGGGGATGCAAGGTTGGTACAATATCCTCAAATCAATAAACTTGATACATCACATAAACAAATTGAGAGACAAAAATCACATAGTCATATCAATTGATGCAGAAAAAGCATTTGACAAAATCCAACACCCTTTCTTGATAAAAAAGCTCAGCACAGTTAGAATAGAGGGATCATACTTCAACATAATAAAAGCCTTATATGACAAAACAATAGCCAACCTCATACTCAATGAGCAAAAACTAAAACCGTTCCCCCTAAGAACAGGAACAAGACAGTGAAGCCATGTTCACCACTCCTGTTCAACATAGTACTGGAAGTGCTAGCCATTGAAATCAGAAAAGAAGAAGTACAAGGCATCCAAATTGGAAAAGAAGTAAAACTGTCCTTATTCCAAGATGACATAATATTGTACATAGAAAACACTAAAGACTCCATAAAAAACTATTTGACTTAATAAATGAATTGCACAATGTAGCAGGATAAAAATTAACACCCAGAAATCTATGGCTTTTTTTATACACCAATAATTCATTCACAGAAAGATAAACTGAACAATAATCCCATTTACCATTGCAACAATAACAACAAAAATAAGATACCTAGGAATGCCAGTTGGCATTGATCAGTGGTTGGGTGTTGACCCATGAACCAGGAGATCACTGTACAATTCCCAGTCAGGGTACATGCTCAGGTTTTGGGCTCAATCTATAAGTGGGTGCATACAGCAGCCAATCAATGATTATCTCTCATCATTGATGTTTCCATCTCTCTCTCCCTCTCCTTTCCTCTCCGAAATCAATAAAAATATATATTAAAAAAGATACCTAGGAATAAACTTAACTAAGGATGTAAAAGACCTGTACTCAGAAAACAACAGGATATTGAAAAAAACAGATAGAGGAAGACATAAACAAACGGAAGAATATACTGTGTTCATGGATTTGTAGAATCAACATCATTAAAATGTCCATACTACCCAAAGCAATCTATATATTCAATGTAATCCCCATCAAAATATCATCAGCATATTTTACAGACCTAGAAAAAAACTCCAAAAATTCATATGGAATAAAAAAAAAAAAGACCCTGAATAGCCACAGCAATCCTGAGAAAGAAGAACAAAGTTGGAGGAATCATAATACTAGATATGAAGCTATATTACAAAGCCACTGTTCTCAAAACTGCCAGCTACTGGCACAATAACAGACACATAGACCACCAGAAAAGAATAGAGAACCCAGAAATTACCCAAACCATTATGTCCAATTAATATTTGAAAAAGGACGCAAGAGCATACAATGGAGTCAAGACATACTCTTCAATAGATGGTGTTGGGAAATTTGTACAGATAGGTGCAAAAAATGAAATTAGACCACCAACTTGCACTATACATAAAAATAAACTCAAAATGGATAAAGGAGTTAAATGTAAGATGGGAAACCATAAGAGTCTTAGAAGAATTCACAGGCAGCAAAATGTCAGACATATTGTAGCAATATCATTATTGATACAGCTCCTAGGGCAATGGAAACTAAGGAGAAAATGAAGAAATGGCACTACATCAAAAACTACATCAAAATAAAAAGCTTGCCAAAACCAGTTTGGCTCAGTGGATAGAGTGTCGGCCTGCGGACTCAAGGGTCCCAGGTTCGATTCCGGTCAAGGGCATGTACATTGGTTGTGGGCACATCCCCCGTAGCGGGGTGTGCAGGAGGCAGCTGGTCGATGTTTCTCTCTCATCGATGTTTCTAGCTCTCTATCCCTCTCCCTTCCTCTCTGTAAAAAATCAATGAAATATAAAAAAATAAAATAAAATAAAAATAAAAAGCTTCTGCACAGCAAAAGAAACCATCAACAAAACAACAAGAAAGCCCACTGCATGGGAGAACATATTTGCCAATATTACCTCCCATAGGGTTAATCTCCAAAATTTATAGGG
Source organism: Eptesicus fuscus (assembly GCF_027574615.1). Classification (NCBI taxonomy): domain Eukaryota; kingdom Metazoa; phylum Chordata; class Mammalia; order Chiroptera; family Vespertilionidae; genus Eptesicus; species Eptesicus fuscus. The sequence goes on from NC_072473.1 coordinate 88,052,905, forward strand.
AACGCATACATCTGAACAAAAGAAAGATAAACAATCCAATCAAAAAATGGGCAAGGGCCCTAGCTGCTTTGGCTCAGTGGATAGAGCGTTGACCTGTGGATTGAAGAACCCAGGGTTCAATTCTGGTCAGGGGCACATGCCCAGGTTTCATGCTAGATCCCCATGGGAGTGCAAGGGGAGTGCAAGAGGCAATAGATCAATGATTCTCTCTCATCATTGATGTTTCCATCTCTCTCTCTCCCTCTCCCTTCCTCTCTGAAATCAATAAAAATATTTTTTTTTTCTCACTGCAACAACACTTGATGGAAATGTCTTGTACCCATGATGTGGGGACCTGGGGTTTTTGATATCTAAACCCAGCCTAGCACCAGGAATTCTCAGGGCCTACTCAAGAAGGCAAATAATCCTTTCCACTAATATTTACAGGGTAAAATAAGATTGTTGTTAGAGTATTAAATTTGACAGTAAAATAGTAGTCAAGTTTTCAGGCTAATTTAAATTGGCTAATTGAAATAAGCGAATATTCTAGAAAAATCAATTGTACTGGACAAAAAAGTTGTTCCTAAAGTGTGAACTAAAATTTTTATTGGTAGTTCATCTCATGGTAAAATTGCGTGACATGTAAGGAACCTAAAGCAGTCACATTTTAGTGCAAAAAATTAAAATTTAAAAGCTATCAAGATTACAGCATAAAATTTCCAAAAGCCTCCTAATATTTAAACCAAAAAAGGGGGGATAGTAGAAGAATATCATGTAAGGAAAAATATCCTGTAAGTAAAGAACATCTAGAAAATTTTTACTTTAGAAAATTACCTTTCATTTGTAATGCTAACAGCAATACACCCAGGTAAAACATACATGGTGTCAAAACAAGCCAAAGGAAAATCGTTTGGGCAAAAAATGAAAAAGGATCGCAAGTCAAATTTATAGAAAAGATTCCTTTATTAACTTTTGGTAGAGAATATGTTTGTATATTTTCAGAAAACAACTCCGAGACCATGCATATTCCTGCAACAGAGGGGAATTGACAGGACTGTTCCAGCCATGAAGACAGAAGAGAAGCAGTCCAGAGATGGAAGATGCTGACGATGCCTTGCCATACTAGCAGTCAGCAGCTGTGCGTCACTGCAGGTTGCCCAGGACCACACAAGAGAGGGACGGACCTGCATTACCACCATTTGTCCACCATCCAGTACTGAAATATCATTGCTGACATGTACACATAAGGAACTATTTGACATAGAAATTGGGACTCAAAAGAACTGTTGGCCCAGAAAGAAACTCACTATAAGCTGATTCATTTGCCTCTCAGCATAACCATTATTGTTTGTCTTATTTTCGGTTCTTATAAGTGTATTTCTAGTATCACATGAGCTCACTCATCTAGGGCAAATGATGAACAACATAGACTGATGAACAAGAACAGCATCGATCAGACTGTCAGACCTCAGAGGGAAGGTAGGGGATGGTGGGGATAAGGGAGATAGATCAACCAAAGGACTTGTGCGCTTGCATATGAGCCTAACCAGTGATCATGGACAACAGGGGGGTGGGGGCATGCGTGGGGAGGTGTTTGAGATGGGAATGGGGGGGGGGGGAATGAGGACAAATATGTGATTCCTTAATCAATAAAGTAATTAAAAAATTTTTTTTAAATCGGCAAGGGACCTAAATAGACACTTTTTAAAAGTGGACATACAGAAGGCCAAGAGAAATATGAAAACATGCTCAAAGTCACGAATCATCTGAGAGATGCAAATCAAAATGACAATGAGGTACCATCTCACACCTGTCAGAATGGCTATCATCAACAAGTCAACAAATGACAAGTGCTGGCGAGGATGCAGAGAAAAGGAACCCTTGTGCACTGCTGGTGGGAATGGAGACTGGTGCAGCCACTGTGGAGAACAGTATGGAGTTTCCTCAAAAAATAAAAGTGGAAATCCCATTTGACCCAGTAATCCCACTTCTAGGAATATATCCCAAGAAATCAGAATCACCAATCAGAAAGGATATATGCCCCCCTATGTTCATAGCAGAACAATTTACAATAGCTAAGATTTGGAAACAGCCTAAGTACACATCAGAAGATGAGTGGATTTTATCTGAGGTATATCTACACAGTGGAATAATATGCTGCTGTTAAAATAAAGAAATCTTACCATTTACAACAGCAAGAATGGACATGGAGAGCATTATGCTAAGCAAAATAAGCTAGTCAGAGAAAGGTAAATTTCACATGATCTCACTCATTTGTGGAATATAATCAACAACATAAAGTAATGTATAAAATAGATGCAGAGACAGAGAAGCATGGAACAGACTGTCAAATCTCAGAGGGAAGACAGAGGAGGGTATGGGGCAGGTAAGAGATTAACCAAGGGATTTGTATGCATGCATATGAGCATAACCAATGGACACAGACACTAGGGGGTATATGCATGTGCTGAGGGGTTGGAGTGGCAGATGAGATGTCAATGGGGGAAAAAGGACACTATGTAATACTTTAAACAATAAAGATTTTTTTTTTTACAAAAAATGAGCAATATACTAGAATAGCAAAAGGACTTAACTTGGAATTCAATAATACTTAGTATTAATAAAAGAAGTCCATATTTCTAATAGGATCTAAAATGTCAATTCATTAATGTTCTATAGCATAATTATTGATATTGTTTCCATTTTTAGATCCATTGCAGCACAACAAAATATTAAGGTTTTGCCCAAGGTGTGATCATGAGTGACAAAACAATATTCAAAATTATACAGTTGCATCAAATGCATCATAAAATTATAGCTGCATATTTTCAGTCAGTGGCCAGACCACCAGCTTCTCAGATGGGGGCAGCTTGTCAGGTTGACTGAAATAATATTGTCATCTCTAACTTTTTTGTTCCTCATCAGGGACCACTGAAAGATTTATCTATTTTTGCTTTTGGAACTAAAGGTAAACCATCACCCTAAAGTGAAAAAGACAGCACTATTCAATGTCCATACATCTCAAATACTGACTTGAATGGCTAAATACAGTGTGGAGGAATAGAGAGTATCATCTTTATGCAAGTCTTAGGCTCTTTCTTGGAATTTTTTATCTCTCTTTCCTGATTATTAAAAGCAAGATAATCATGTGAAGGCCAGTGCTCTAAGCTAGAAGCAAGTGCTTAACTATCTCAATAGACATTTAGATGCTAAGAGAACAATTTTTAAGAGACACATCTATCCTACCTAATAATAGACAAATATGCAAATTGACCATACCTCCGACACACCCACAAGCCACACCCAAAAGCCACGCCCACCATCCAATCAGAGCGAGCATGCAAATTAACCCAAACCAAGATGGCTATAGCCACAGAGAGCAAGGTTTCCTAGGTAACCGAGGAAGCCAAGCTTTCTGCCTGCCCTTGCCAGGCCTAAGCCTCCACTCAAGCTACAAAGTTTCAATTATAGAAGGTAAACAAATTCAAACAAATGGTGGCAGAATGGAGCTTGAGAGAGCAGGCCAGGGTTGCCACCAGCAACAGGGGAAGCAAAGCTTTCCGCACACCCTGGCCGGGCCCACCCGCTTAAGGCAACAGAGTTTCAATTATAACCCCAACACAAATGGCTGCCAGCCTCGGAGGGTGCCCCAGGCTTGGCTCCGCTCCAGGATACAAAGTTTCAATTGTAGAAGGAAAATAAATTCCAGATACCAGGGCCTCTGCTTGGGTTGCCAGGGGGTGTGGCCAGCCTACAAACCACCACAGGCCCACTCGCTCAGGACACCCCATGCTCCAAGGGAACCCCCACCTGATCCGGGACACCCTTCAAGGCAAACCAGCTGGCCCCCATCCCTGTACCAGGCCTCTATCCTATCTAATAAAAGAGTAATATGCAGATTGATCATCACTGCAACACACAATATAGCTGCCCCCTATGTGGTCAAAGATCCTGCCCCCATGTGGACACAAGATGGCCACCACAAGATGGCCAGCAGGAGAGGGCAGTTGGGAGGCACCCGGCCTGCAAGGAAGGGCAGTTGAGAAGGACCAGTCCTGCAAGGGAGGGCAGTTGGAAGTGATCAACCCTGTAGGAGAGGACAGTTAGGGGTGACCAGGCCGGCAGAGGAGGGAAGTTGGGGGCAAACAGGCTGGCAGCAGAGTGGTTAGGGGGTGATCAGGCTGGCAGGCAGAAGCGGTTAGGGGCAATCAGGAAGGCAGGCAGGCAAGCAGTTGGGAGCCAGCAGTCCTGGATTGTGAGAGGGATGTCCGACTGCCCGTTTAGGCCCAATCCCGGTGTGATTGGGCTAAACGGGCAGTTGGACATCCCTTGAGGGCTCCCATATTGGAGAGGGTATAGACTGGGCTGAGGGACAACACCCCTCCATGCACGAATTTCGTGCACTGGGCCTCTAGTCTATATAATAAAAGTCTAAGTGATGGTTATTTTAGAATGACCAGAAAAACTGGTCACTGTGATGCACACTGACCACCAGGGAGCAGATGCTCAATACAGGAGCTGCCCCCTGGTGGTCACTGCAATCCCACAGGGGGAGTGCCATTCAGCCAGAAGCTGGGCTCATGGCTGGCAAGCACAGCGGTGGTGGTGGGAGCTTCTCCAGCCTCTGCAGCAGCTCTAAGGAGCAGTGAATCCAGCAGTCAGGAGCAGTGAGCAGGTGGGCGGTAAGGAGCGAGGGGTCCCAGACTGTGAGAAGGATATCTGCTTGTTGACTGATCCCCCACCCCCACCAGTGCATGAATTTTGTGCACCAGGGCCTCTAGTTTTTAAATACAGACAAAGCCACATAGGTATTCTTTTCAAATGCCTTTGTTATTCAATTCTTAAATGTGATTTGCCCAATTTATGTTTAAAGTATTAGAATCCAAAAAAAAAAAATTGAACTAAATCTAAAGAATGTACATTGACTAACTAAACTCATAGATGGCTCCTAATATGTAACATCAGAGAGCAGCCTATTAAATTTTCTTATTCTACCTCTTGAGAGAATCTTGAGAAGATAATACTGAAACTTATGAACACCTTAGCTATAAAACTGCAAGAAAAGGCTTTTAGATCTACTTTTATGTGGATATAGATTTTTATTTTCCCTTAGTGTTCTGGAGGAAATATCATTTTATCAAAAAGAATAGTGGGCTTGAATTAGAGCAACCTGATTCTTGTCCCTGATTTGTTGTTCTCTCATGCCTGAGAAAGTATCGAAAGTCAGTTAAACTCTGTAACCCCCATGTCACTCATCTTTAAAATGAAGAGGCTTGACTATTTCCTTTTACGAAAGTCAATAGATATTTGTTGACATGAGTGAATTTATGAACGAATCTAATAATGATATGTAAAGTTCATTCTTTCCGGGATAATCTATGGTTCTCCAATTAACCCTGTCACTGAGCATAACCAAGCAGAAGATACAAATCTAATGGGTGCTATCAGAGGAATTCTTGCATTGAACATAGCTTGAACTGGCAAATCTAGGTCTCCTCCCCGTCTGCTAATCTATGGTAATATCTACATACAAGACACTGTTCTTGGAGCTATTGGTAAGCCATCCTAGTCAAAACTGTAACAGCAAAGAGGCATTCAAATGATAAAGAATATAAAAACTTCAACCTCACAAATAATTCCAGAAAAAGAAATTGAAAAAGTAACATGATGTCACTTTTCGCCTAGCAAAGTGGCACAGAGTTAACAATAAAATGATAGTATTCCATATTGGCCAGGGTGTTGGGTACTCTCATAAACTCCCGTGGGAGTACAATTTGACCCAGATTTTCTGAAGGCTCTTTATCTGGCTGGCTGCTTCTCAGGCTTCAGGTCTCAGCCTGGAAGGTAATTCATCAGATGCATAGTAGAGTCTCCTTCAATCCCCACTCCATAATTATACTAGAGGCCCGGTGCACAAAATTCATACGTGGAGTGGGGGTCCCCTCAGCCCAGCCTGGACCCTCTACAATCTGGCACCCCTTGGGGGATGTCTGACTGCAGGTTTCGGCCTGATCCCTGGGACATCTGTCTAACAATCCGGGACCACTGGCTCCTAACTGCTCACCTGCCTGCCAGCCTGACCACTCCTAACTGCCGGCGCTGTCACCCCAACTGCCCCCCTCTGCTGGCCTGGTCACCCCTAACTGCCCCCCTCTGTTGGCATGGTTGCCCCTTTGTGCCCCCCTTCCAGCCTAGTTGCCCTCAACTGCCCCCCACTTGCTGGCCTGATCACTCCCAACTGACCCCCCGCCAGCATGGTCATCCCTAACTCCTCCCCCTGCCAGCCTGGTCGCCCCACACATCCTGCCGGTCAGTTGTTTGGTTGTCCCTTGCTAACCCCACTACTGGACTTGTCACCCCACACATCTTTTTTTTTTGTGAAAAATATAATTTTTAATATTCTTGATGTAATTTCTTTTTTTTTTACTATTTTTTATTGAGGTATTATATGTGTACATATCTTACCATTCACCCCCATCCCAAACCCATACATACCCTCACCCTCCCCAGAGTTTTGTGTCCATTGTTTATGCTTATATGCATGCATACAAGTCCTTCTTTTGATTTCTTATCTCCCCCACCTCTCCCTAACTTTCCCTCTATAATTTGTAAGACTGTTTGATGCATTACTGTCTCTGTATCTATCTTTTTGTTCATCAGTTTATAATGTTCTTTATTATCCATAAATGAGTGAGATCATGTGGTATTTTTCTTTCATTGACTGGCTTATTTCACTTAGCATAATGTTCTCCAATTCCATCCAAGTTGCTGCAAATGATGAGAATTCCTTCTTTTTTATGGCAGCATCCATTGTGTAGATGTACCACAGTTTTCTGATCCAGTAATCTGCTGACAGGCACCTAGGCTGTTTCCAAATCTTAGCTATTGTAAATTGTGCTGCTATGAACATAGGGGTGCATATATCCTTTCTGATTGGTGTTTCTAGTTTCTTCGGATATATTCCCAGGAGTGGGATTACTGGGTCAAATGGGAGTTCCATTTTCAGTTTTTTGAGGAAACTCCAAACTGTTCTCCACAGTGGCTGCACCAGTCTGCATTCCCACCAGCAGTGCACGGGGGTTCCTTTTTCTCCGCATCCTCGCCAACACTTGTCGTTTGTTGATTTGTTGATGATAGCCATTCTGACAGGTGTGAGATGGTACCTCATTGTTGTTTTGATTTGCATCTCTTGGATAATAAGTGACTTTGAGCATGTTTTCATGTGTCTCTTGGCCTTGCTTCTGTCTTCTTTTGAAAATATTCTGTTTAGGTGCGTTGCCCATTTTTTTATTGGATCATTTATCTTCCTTTTATTAAGTTGTATAAGTTGCCTGTAGATGTTGGAGATTAAACTTTTATCAGTGATAGCATTTGCAAATATGTTCTCCCATGCAGTGGGCTTTCTTCTTGTTTTGTTGATGGTTTCTTTTGCTGTAAAAAAGCTTTTTATTATGATGTAGTCCCATTTGTTAATTTTCTATTTAGCTTCCATTGCCCTAGGGGCAGTGTCAGTGAAGAAGTTCTTTTGGCATATGTCTGAGATTTTGTTGCCTGTGGATTCCTCTAGTATTTTTATGGTTTCCCGTCTTATGTTTAAGTCCTGTATCCATTTTGAGTTTATTTTTGTGTATGGTGTAAGTTGGTGATATAGTTTCATTTTTCTGCATGTATCTGCCCAATTTTCCCAACACCATTTATTGAAGAGACTGTCTTGACTCCATTGTATGTTCATGCCTCCTTTGTCAAATATTAATTGAGCATAGTGGTTTGGGTCGATATCTGGATTCTCTATTCTGTTCCATTGATCAATATGTCTGTTCTTGTGCCAGTACGAGGCTGTTTTGAGAACTGTGGCTTTATAATACAGCTTGAAATCTGGTATTGAGATCCCTCCTACTTTATTCTTCTTTCTCAGGATTGCTGTGGCTATTCGGGGTCTTTTTTTATTCCAGATGAAGTTTTGGAGATTTCTTTCTAGGTCTGTGAAATATGCTGTTGGTATTTTGTTGGGGAGTGCATTGAATCTGTAGATTGCTTTGGGTAGTATGGACATTTTAATGATGTGGATTCTACCAATCCACGAACACGGTATGTTCTTCCATCTGTTTACGTCTTCCTCTATCTCTTTTTTCAGTGTCCTGTAGTTTTCTGCGTATAGGTCTTTTACCTCCTTAGTTAAGTTTATTCCTAGTTATCTTAATTTTTTTGGTGCGATGGTAAATAGGATTGTTTGTTTAGTCTCTCTTTCTGTAAGTTCATTATTGGTGTATAGAAATGTCATAGATTTCTTGGTGTTAATTTTGTATCCTGCTACATTGCCGAAATCATTTATTAAGTCTATTAGTTTTTTGATGGAATCTTTTGGGTTTTTTATGTACAATATCATGTCATCTGCAAATAAGAACAGCTTCACTTCTTCTTTTCCAATTTGGATGCCTCTTATTTCTTCTTTTTGCCGAAATGAGATAGCTAATACTTCCAGTACTATGTGAAACAGGAGTGGTGAGAGTGGGCATCCCTGTCTTGTCACTGTTCTTAGGGGAAATTGTTTTAGTTTTGCCCATTGAGTATGATGTTTGCTGTGGGTTTATCATATATAGCTTTTATTATGTTGAGGTATGATCCTTCTATTCCCACCTTGTTGAGTGTTTTTATCAAGAAAGGGTGTTGGATTTTGTCAAATGCTTTTTCTGCATCAATTGATATGACTATGTGATTTTTATCTCTCAATTTGTTTATGTGATGTATCATGTTTATTGACTTGCGGATATTATACCATCCTTGCATTCCTGGGATAAATCCTACTTGGTCATGATGTATGATCTTTCTGATGTATTGCTGGAGCCGATTTGCTAGGATTTTGTTGAGGATTTTGGCATCTATGTTCATGAGGAATATTGGTCTGTAATTCTCTTTCATTGTGTTGTCTTTATCTGGTTTTGGTATTAGGATGATGCTGGCTTCATAGAAGGAGCCTGGAAGTATTCCTTTCTCTTGAATTGTTTGAAATAGTCTGAGGAGGATAGGTTTATTTCTTCCTTGAAAGTTTGGTAAAACTCTCCTGTGAAGCCATCTGGCTCTGGGCTTTTGTTTGCCGGAAGCTTTTTGATGACTGCTTCAATTTATTCCGTAGTTACTGGCCTGTTGAGCTGTTTAGATTCTTCCTGATTGAGTTTTGGAAGGTTGTATTTTTCTAGGAATATGTCCATTTCCTCCAGGTTGTCCAGTTTTTTGGAATAGTGTTGTTCATAGTATTTTGTAACAATCCTTTGTATTTCGTCGGGGTCTGTTGTTATTTCACCTCTTTCATTTCTGATTTTGTTTATTTGGGTCCTCTCTCTTTGCTTCTTGGTGAGCCTGGCTAGAGGTTCACCAATCTTGTTTGTCATTTCTAAGAAACTGCTCTTGGTTTTGTTGATCTTTTGTATTGTTTCTTTGGTCTCTATGTTGTTTATCTCCGCTCTGATCTTTATTATTTCTTTCCTTCTGCCTACACTGGGCTTTTCTTGTTGCTCTCTCTACAACTCTTTTAGTTGTTGGGTTAGGTAATTTATTACCATTGTTTCTTGTTTTTTGCAGTAGGCTTGTAGAGCTATGAACTTCCCTCTCAATACGGCTTTCGCTGTGTCCCATAGATTTTGGATTGTTGTGTTTTCATTGTCATTTGTTGCCATGATGTTTTTTTATTTCTTCCTTGATCTCTCTGGTGACCCAGTAATTGTTTAATAGCATGCTGTTTAGTCTCCATGTGTTTGATTTCTTTGGGTTGTTTTTATTGTAGTTGATTTCCAATTTTATGCCACTGTGATCTGAGAAGATACTTGATATGATTTCTATCTTCCTGAATTTGGAGAGACTTTGCCTATGTCCTAACATATGGTCTATCTTTGAAAATGACCCATGTGCACTTGAGAAGAATGTATATTCTGTGGCTTTGGGGTGCAATGTTCTGAAGATGTTGATTAATTCCATCTGGTCTAGTGAGTCATTTAGGATTGAAGTTTCTTTGCCGTTTTTTTTGTTTAGAGGATTTGTCTAATGGTGATAGTGGGGTATTGAAGTCTCCTACTATGATTGTATTGCTGTCAATCTCTCCTTTGATATCTTCCAGGAGTTTTTTAATGTATCTTGGTGCTCCTGTATTGGGTGCATATATGTTTACCAGAGTTATTTCTTCTTGTTGGATTTCTCCCTTTAGTATTATGAAGTGGCCTTCATTATCTCTTCTTATGTCCTTCATTCTGAGATCTAATTTGTCAGATATAAGTATTGCTACCCCAGCTTTTTTTTCATTTCCATTCTCCTCGAAAACCTTTTTCCATCCCTTGACTCTCAGTCTGTTTGCGTCCTTTTTTTTGAGGTGGATTTCCTGTAGACAGCAGATATATGGGTTTTGTTTTCTTATCCAATCTGTTACCCTGTGTCTTTTGATTGGGGCATTCAATCCATTTACATTTAAAGTTATTATTGATAGGTACTTATTTGTCGCCATTTTTATTCTATACCCCTGTGTTCCTTCTTTGCTTCCTATTTTTTTTTCTTTTTTCTTTTCTTTGTTTTTTTACAGCAGACCCTTTAGCATTTCTTTCATTGCTGGTTTGGTGGTGATAAACTCCCTTAGTCCTTTTTTGTCTGTGATGCTCCTGATTTCACCTTCAATTTTGATTGATAGCATTGCTGGGTACAGTATTCTTGGATTCAGACCCTTCCTTTGCATGACTTTGTATATTTTATTCCATTCCCTTCTGGCCTGATGAGTTTCTGTTGAGAAATCAGTTGCTAGTCTGATGGGTGTTCCTTTGTATGTAACTGTCTGTCTCTCTCTGGCTGCTTTTAAGATTCTTACTTTGTCATTGGTGTTTGCCAAGTTAATTATAATGTGCCTTGGCGTCGGTCTTTTGGGGTTCATTTTGCTTGGAACTCTGTGAGCTTCTTGGATTTGTGTGGGTTTTTTCTTCCCTATATCAGGGAAGTTTTCTGTTATTATTTCTTCAAACAGGTTTTCTATTCCTTGCTCAGTTTCCTTTCCTTCTGGTACCGCTTATCCTGATGTTGTTTTGTTTTGTGTTGTCTCGAAGTTCCCTTAGGCTCTCCTCATGCTTTCTAATTTTTGTTTCTAGAAGCTGTTGTACTTGGGTATTTTTTTCCATCTTGTCTTCTAGCTCACTTATGCGGTCCTCTGCTTCTTCTAGTCTACTCTTGATGCTTTCTATTGAGTTCTTTACAGTAGCGATGTCATTTTTCATTTCTTCTTGGTTCTTCTTCATTTCCTCTTGGTTCTTACTCATATTGTCGAATTTGTCTTCCATTCTTTTCAGCCACCTTATGACCATTTCTCTGAATTCTTTCTCTGATAGGTTGTTTGCCTCTAATCCATTTAATTCCTTTTCTGGTGATGCCTTCTTTTCTTTCCTATGGGGGCTATTTCTTTGTCTCCCCATGGTCTCTCTTCTCTGGATGTCTGGTTATGTAGTTCTCTCTCTCTGGTGTTGATTTAAAGGTACAAAATACAACACAACCATGCACAACCGACAAGGCACTGAACAGAATTGTATTCACGATATTAATAACCTCCAATAAAGGTAACCACCAGAGAAAGACAAATTAGGGAATAGGAGTGGAAGAGGGAGAGTAAAAAGAAAGAACAACAAAAACAAAAAAAGAGTGTAAATCTGAACTTGGGAAAAGAGCAGAAAAAAAAAGAAAAGAAAAACAGTAAGAGAGACAAGAACGATACTAAGAGAGAAAAGGGGAACAAACTATATATATGGGGAGTAAACTCCACTAGAACAACCACTAATCCCAGCAAATTCCAGCAACACGAGCCTGGAGATTAATACAAACTGCAACACCAACTAATATCAAGTGAGGCAAGGGAAAACACAAGTAAAAAACAAACAAAAACAAAGCAAACAAAAGAACCAACCAACCAAACAAAAAGAATAATCAAAACAATCTCATAAAAAAGCATAAAAATTCAATCTAATCAACATTCAAGCAAACAACAACAGAAGGCCAGAGAGAAAAATAATTTTTTAAGGTAGTGTAGAGAGAGGTTGGTATGGATTTGGAGCAGGGGGTTGGGAATTAGATATATAAGTAGGGTGAAATTTTAGCAGAGGGTAAACTGAAAAAGTAGGGAAAATCTAAAGCCAGAAAGGGTTAAGATAAACAGGAGACCAAAAGGGGAAAGGTTAGGAGGAGAGTGCTGGCATAATGTTAGCGTTGAGATAGGGTAAAACGATTGTAAGGGAAAGATGTAAATAGAATGTAGGACACTAATCCCAAAATAAATGAAAGAGAAAATCAAATGACATTTAAAAGAAAAAATTAAAGTAAAATAATAGTAATAATAATGCTGATTGAAAGTAAAAATGTAATAATTAAATAGGTGAAAATCGAGTGAGGAAAAAGAAAAAAAATTAGTTTCTTAAGTAAAAGATGCAAAAAATGAAAATAAAAAGTTAGAATAAAAAAAAAAATTGAAAAAAGAATTTAAAATAAAAAATAGGAAGATTAATTGTGCAGTATCAGCTGTCATTCACTTCCTCTATGATTCTGTTTGGTATGCCTGTTTCCCAGTCTGGGTGGTATTTCAGTTCAGCTTCGTTCCACTGCTCCTCAGTGTTGTAAGCCAGTCGTGCTTTTAAGCCGGCCATGTCTTAATTTCTCGTATTTATTTTTTATTACATCAGAGACAATTAGCGTTTCAGCCCCTGGGTGGCAGTGTTTCTGAATTGACTTCTGGGCCTCTCTAGTTTTTTTTTTTTTTTTTCCCCCTCTATGGCACTCACTACCCGTTTGTGGAGGTGTGCGCCTCAGAGCTGCCTCTCTGATGGTCACACCCAGTTCTGCTCTCCAGGTTCTGAAAAAACAACTTCCCCCTGCAATCTTTCAGGGTTTTTCACACCTGGGTTTTCCTATGTATTGGGCTTAGTAATCAGAGTCGGAAAGAGTCCAAGTGTGCGGACAGTGGGTCTGTGCGCAAGACTAAGGAGCCTGCACTCCTTTGAAAATTCTTAGTCTGACCCTCCTTGTCAGATTAAAATGAGTTGCTTTTAAGAGATCACTTCTGTTAGCAACTCAGAGAACCCCCATCCACATTCACGGATCACGGCAGCTCCAACTGCCACAGATTTTTCTAGGCACAGGCCTCCCGGTTCCTGCTGGTCCTGTGGCTCGAGCGCTTCCCTCTCCCACCGCAAGGATTAGAAACCACACCTTATTTCAGGCAAAATCTGACCTTTCCGTGGTGCAGTGAAGAGTTCCTTTGAATCAGAATGTTTGCTCCGTTTGGGGACCGGTGTTCTGGTGCTCACAGCTGTTCAGTGTTTGTAGTTGTCGCAGAAAGTCAGGTTTCCAATAAAATCCTCCTTTCCTTGCAAGATGGCGAGGTGCCCGGTGAGCCCGCAGCTCCGAGAGGGGACCCAGCCCCTGTGTGTGCTGCACAGTCAGGGGAACCCTGCCCAGCACTCCCCCGCCTTCTCCTGGAGTTTAGCTGTCCCTTGGCTTGCCAACATACACTCCCCCTGCGAACCTCTGCTGCTTGTACTCTCTGCCCCAGGACCAGACTCCAAACACGACTCTATTCAGCCGCCATTTTTTTTCCCACCCCACACATCTTGCTCTTCAATTGTTACTGTGAGGGCATCATGACCAATTTGCATATTGCCCTTTTATTAGTATAGATTTGTATTTGTACTTTTAAAGATGAACCAGGATTCTACAGAGAAATAGAACCCAAAGAAGACTGCATGTGTAAATATCTCACATTGCATATATATTTAGATAAATTTATTTTAAGGAATTGTTTCACATGATTCTAAGAAGCTGGCAAGTCTGAAATCTTTAGGGCAAGCTGGCATGTTGGAAACTAGGCAGGAGTTGATGCAGAGTCCCGATGGAAATTTCTTCTCCTCTGGAAACCTCATTTTAACCCTGAAGGCCTCCAACTGATAGTCTCCCTTACATTAACAGGAGGCCATCGAACTGATCAGTGAGGCTCACATTGTTAAGGCTTATTTACTTCATTGCAATACAACCGATTATAGATGTTCATCACCTCTATAAAATACCTTCAGAGCAACACCTGGATTAGTGTTTGATTAAATAACTGAGTAGGTAACCATCACAACAGGTTTGTTGATTCTTCCACTAGATGATAAGCTCTATGAAAGGGAAGAGACCTTGGCTTTCTTGGTTACCTCTAGCACTATGCCAGTCACTCAGTATGTGTTCAGTACATATAGTAGTTTCTTAAATATTTGTTGAACTAATATATAAATGTATGATTTCTGATAACCACTGAAGCTCTCACATCCTATGGTTTGGTAGTCAAATGGTACTTTTTTTTTTATCTTGACCATTTTCAGTACCTGGTCAGTTTGGTAGAACCATGTATTTGAGTGTTTGGTGGGGTTCCTTTAAGTTATTATTAAAATAAACAAATGACCAACAAACAAAGAAATGAGCAGTCAAATCATAAAGTGTAAAAACATTTAGAATGGATGCTGGGTTACTCTTCTTACATGTTTTTGCCTTAATTATGCTATTATTTTCAGGAAAACTTGGAGTACAACAGAGATAAATGAAAGATCAAAATCAACATTGTCCTCATGGTGTATTAATAAGCAACTAGGAAATACAATAAGACAAAATTATCTCCAAAATAGCAATGAAATTTTAAAGTGAGTAAATCTAAACAATAAAAATCAAATCAAGATCTTTGTCCAGAAGTTATTTAGTACATGATAGCTGCAAAACCCTATTATATTCATTATAAAAGTTTCAGTTTTCCACCAAATGAATCTATAAAATAAATGCAATTGTAATAGAAATCCAATATAATTTTTCTTAGAACTAAACTGAATATTTCAAAAATTCATCTAGAGGAGTAAAATTTATAAACTAATACCATTTTGTAAGTCTATGGCAGATGATCATGTATTATAAGATTTTAAGATGTATTTTAAAGGTGTAGTAATTAAAACATTGATATATATTGGCACAGAGATAGACAAATAATAAAAGGAACACAATAGCGCCTGAAATATGTCCTTGTATATAAGAAAACTTGGTGCAAAATCAGTTTCAAGTCCACTCCCCACCAAAAAAGAAAAAATTCCCTCAAACTGATTTTCATCATTTTAAATGATAGCCTTTGTGGTTAGTAATGTTGGTTGTAGGTGCTTGAGTTTCATCACCGAATATTTCATCTTCTTTATATCCTTACTAATTAAACTCCTGTTTTGCTATATTTTAGATGGCCCTGAATGATGGTTGTTCTCTAATTTAGTTGTAAATTTGATGTGGTTGTGGATGGTTCCCAGTATTGTGTTTACCTGTGCTGCCATCTTGACCAGAACTCTTTCTGTACAGTTTTTGTGGCTTTTATAGCTAATGTTTATTGTAAGAATCTTTGGAAGTCTCACAAATCAGTGCTTTTAACAAACACTTTTTTATTAGATCTGAAGTCTTGTAATTTTTACTCATTTGTTTTAAAATAGAGATATTTGAGTGACCTGACATAATAATGAAAAATTATTGATTTTATCTCACATTTTTATTGGGAAACCAGTGCATTTTTAAAGGAAAATGTAATTCTGAAAAATCTCTCTACTATTTATGAGTAGGTCAAAATTTGATACACTGATTAAGGAGAAAATTTATACAAAATACTTGAGTCTGAAAAAATAGAGGAAGAAATTTACTTTGGATAAAAAAAGATGTATTGGCCTAAGTAAAACCATAAGTTCTACCAAAATTAAGTTACTTAGCACATCCATCACAACACATAGTTACTTGTGTATGTGGTGAGAACTTTTAAGATTTATTCTCTTAGCATCTTTCAAGTATACAATACAGTTTGTTAACTATACTTCCCATGTTGTACATTAGATTCCCAGAACTTGTTCATCTTATAACTGAAAGTTTATACCCCTTGACAAACATCTCCCAATTTCTCCTATTCTACAACCCCCGGCAACTACCATTCTACTCCGTTTCTATGAACTTGGTTTTTTAGATTCAACATATAAGTGATATCATGCAGTATTTGTCTTTTACTGTGTGACTTATTTTAGTTAGTATAATTCCCTTGAGGTCATTCATGTTGTTGCAAATGACAGGATTTCCTTCTTTCTCATTGCTGAATAATATTCCACTGCATGTGTTTGGGTTTGTGTGTGTGTGTGTGTGTGTGTGTGTGTGTGTGTGTGTATCTCACATCTTTATTCATTCATCCATTAACAGACAATTAGTTTGTCTCCATATCTTAGCTATTATGAATAATACTGCAATGAACATGGGAGTACAGATATCTCTTAGAGATCTTGATTTTATTTTCTTTGTGTATATACTTAGAAAGTTGCTGGATCCAGAAGTTGCTGGATCATATGGTTGTTCTATTTTTTTTTTTTTTTTTTAGGAACCTCCATACTGTTTTCTCTAGTAACTGAACCAATTTACATTCTCACCAATAGTGTACAAGGGTTTCATTTTCTCCACATCCTGGCCAGCACTTGTTATCCCTTATCATGTTAATAACAGGTGTGTGGCAATATCTCATTGATGTTTTAATTTGCATTTCTCTGATGATTAGTATTATTTAGCACCTTTTCAAGTACCTGTTGGATATCTGTTTATCTTCTTTGGAAAAATAACTATTTGGATCTTTTGTCCATTTTTAAATTAAATTATTTGTTTCTTTGGTATTTGAGTGATATGAGTTTTTTTATGTTTTTTTATATTAACCCCTTATAACACAGTGGTTCACAAATATTTTCTTCCATTCAATAGGTTGCCTTTTTATTTGGTTGATCATTTCTTTTGCTATGCAGAAGCTTTTTTAGTTGATGTAGTACCATTTGATTATTTTTTATTTTGTTCCTTGTGCTTTTGATGTCCTATTCAAAACATTATTGCCAAGACTAATATTAAGGAGATTTCTCCCTATAGTTTCATTAAATTGTTGACACAATTATATATGTCCCCATTTCCCACCCCCTTTGCTCATTCCTTCCCAGCCCCCAGGCCCCCTCCCTTAACCCTCACCACACTATGGTCTGTGTCCATGGGCTATGCATATGTGTTCTTTTTATTTTATTTTATTATTAATTTTTTTCATTATTGATTAAGGTATTACATATGTGTCCTTATCCCCCTATTCCTCCCCACCTTACCCCCATTCATGCCCTTACCACCTTGGTGTCTGTGTCCATTGGTTAGGCTTATATGCATGTATACAAGTCCTTTCGTTCATCTCTCCCCCTTTCTCCTACCCTCCCTTACCTTCCCCCTGAGGTTTGACGGTCTGATTGATGCTTCTCTGTCTCTGGATCTGTTTTTGTTCATTAGTTTATGTTGTTCATTTTATTCCACAAATGAGTGAGATCATGTGATATTTATCTTTCTCTGACTGGCTTATTTTGCTTAGCATAATGCTCTCCAGTTCCATCCATGCTGTTGCAAATGGTAAGAATTCCTTACTTTTTACTGCAGCGTAGTATTCCATTGTGTAGATGCGCCACCGTTTTTTAATTCACTCATCTGCTGATTGGCACTTAGGCTGTTTCCAAATCTTAGCTATGGTAAATTGTGCTGCTATGAAGATAGAGGTGCATATATCCTTTCTGATTGGTGTTTCTATTTTCTTGGGACATATTCCTAGAAGTGGGATTACTGGGTCAAATGGGAGTTCCATTTTTAGTTTTTTGAGGAAACTCCATACTGTTCTCCACAGTGGCTGCACCAGTCTGCATTCCCACCAGCAGGCACGTGGGTTCCTTTTCTCCGCATCCTCGCCAACACTTGTCATTTGTTGATTTGTTGATGATAGCTATTCTGACAGGTGTGAGATGGTACCTCATTGTCATTTTGATTTGCACCTCTCAGATGATTAGTGACTTTGAGCATGTTTTCATATGTCTCTTGGCCTTCCTTATGTCTTCTTTAGAAAAGTACTAGTATCTATTTAGGTCTATTGCCCATTTTTTGATCAGGTTATCTTCTTTTTATAAGTTGTATGAGTTCCCTGTAAATGTTGGAGATTAAACCCTTATAGGTGATAACATTGGCAAATATGTTCTCCCATGCTGTGGGTTTTCTTGTTGTTTTGCTGATGGTTTCTTTTGCTGTACAAAAGCTTTTTAATTTGATATAGTTTATACTAGAGGCCCGGTGCACGAAATTCGTGCAAGGCAGGGGGTTGCCCCTCAGCCCAGCCTGTATCCTCCCCAATCTGGGACTCCTCGAGGGATGTCCGACTGCCCGTTTAGGCCCAATCCTGGTGGGATTGGGCCTAAATGGGCAGTCACACATCCCTCTCACAATCCAGGACTGCTGGCTCCAAACTGCTCACCTGCCTGCCTTCCTGATTGCCCCTAACCGCTTCTGCCTGCCAGCCTGATCACCCCCTAACCACTCTGCTTCCAGTCTGATTGATGCCTAATTGCTCTCCAGCCAGCCTGTTTGCCCCCAACTTCCCTCCTCTGCCAGCCTGGTCACCCCTAATTACCCTCCCCTGCAGGGTTGATTGCCTCCAACTGCCCTCCCTTGCAGGCCTGGTGCCTCCCAACTCCCCTCCACTGCTGGCCATCTTGTGGTGGCCATCTTGTGTCCACATGGGGGCAGGATCTTTGACCACATGGGGGCAGTTATATTGTGTGTTGGAGTGGTGGTCAATCTGCATATTACTCTTTTATTAGATAGGATAGAGGCCTGGTGCATGGGTGGGGGCTGACTGGTTTGCCCTGAAGGGTGGGGGTTCCCTTGGGGCGTGGGGCGGCCTGAGCAAGGGGCCTGTGGTGTTTTGCAGGCTGGCCACGCCCTCTGGTGACCCAAGAGGAGGCCCTGGTATCTGGAATTTATTTACCTTCTACAATTGAAACTTTGTTGCCTGGAGCAAAGCCAAGCCTGCTGCTTGCTCCACAGCCAGCAGCGATTTCTGTTGGAGTTAGTTCACCTTCTATAATTGAAACTTTGTAGCCTTGAGTGGAGACTTAGGCCGGCAACAGGATAGCTTCTTTTGTTACCGCGGAAACCCAAGCCTCCCTCCCACTCTCAGTGGCTGTAGCCATCTTGATTGGGTTTATTTGCATATTTGCTCCTGATTGGCTGGTGGGTGTGGCTTGGCTGGTGGGAGTGTCTTAGGTGTAGCGAAGGTGCGGTCAATTTGCATATTACTCTATTATTAGGTAGGATGTTCTTAACTAATCCCTTCACCTTCTTTCATCTTGTCCCCCCTACTCTCTCATAGCTGTCACTTTGTTCCATGTATCCATGCTTCTGTTTGTATTTTGTTTGTCAGTTTATTTTGTTACTTAGATTCCACATATAAGTGAGATTATATGATATTTGTCTTTCTCTGACTGGCTTATTTCACTTAGCATAATACTCTCCAGGTCCATCCATGCTATCACAATAGGGAAGACTCCCTTCCTTTTTTACTGCTGTGTAATAGTCCAATGTGTAAATGTACAACAGCTCTTTTTTTTTTTTATCCACTCCTCTACTGATGGGCACTTGGGCTCTTTCCAGATCTTACCTATTGTAAATAACACTAATATGAACATAGGGGTGCATATATCCTTTCAAATTGGTATTTCAGGATTCTTAGGATATATTCCCAGAAGTGGGATTGCTGGGTCAAAAGGAAGTTCCTTTTATTTATTTATTTTTTTAGGAAAATCCGTAATGTTTACCACAGTGGCTGCACCAGTGTGCATTTCCACCAACAGTGCACTAGAGTTCTTTCTCCACATCCTCGCTAGCACTTGTTTATTGATTTATTGATGGTAGCCATTCTGGCAAGTGTGAGGCTATAGCTCATTTTGGTTTTAATTTGCATCTCTTTGATAATTAATGTTGAGCATTTTTTATGTCTATTGGCCATCTCTGTGTCCTCTTTGGAGAAGTGTCTATTTGGGTACTTGGCCTATTTTTTATTGGATTGTTTGTCTTCCAATTGTGTTGAGTTGTATAAGCTCTTTATATACTTTGGAGGTTAACCCCTTATCTGATGTATCATTGGCAAATATGTTCTCCCATGCAGTGGGATACCTTTTTATTTTGTTGATGGTTTCTTATGCTGTGTTGAAACTTTTTAGTTGTAGTCCCATTTGTTTCTTTTTTCCTTTTTCCCCTTTGTCCCTATGGCTTCTTCCAGGAGTTTTGTTGTTTCAGTTCTTACATTTAAGTCTTTAATTCATTTTGAGTTAATTTTTGTGAGCATTGTAAAATTGGGATCCAGTTTCATTCTTTTGCATGTGTACACTGAGTGGCCAGATTATTATGATCTCTGAACGCATAGTAATCTGGCCACTCAGTGTATATATGTATATATTAGAGGCCTGGTGCATGAATTTGTGCATGGGTGGGGTTGGGTCAGCCTGGTCAGGGGGAGGGGACATGGGTGGTTGGCCGGCCTGCCTGCTGGTCAAACTCCTGGTCGAGGGGACAATTTGCATATTAGCCTTTTATTATATAGGATATACACTGAGTGGCCAGATTATTATGCGTTCAGAGATCATAATAATCTGGCCACTCAATGTATATCTAGTTTTCAAAACACTATTTATTGAAGAGACTGTCTTTTCCTAATTGCGTGTTTTGGGCTGCCTTGTCAAATAAGGGTTGACCATCGATCTGTCCTTTTATTTTTGCACTCTGAATTCTGTTTCATTTCTCTGTGTCTGTTTTTATATCAGTGCCATACTGTTTTGATTATTATAGCTTTGCAATATAATCTGAGATCAGAAAATGTGATATCTTTAGTGTTTTTCTTCTTTCTCAAGATTGGCTGGTTAAGGTGGAGACAGGAACATGAAATATGCCATTCTGTCCTGAATGGGAGTCTTTTCCCCAGCCTACCAACTATCCTCATCTCAGATTTTTTTCCCACTTGATTATAATTTTCCTGATGGTACTCGCATGTTGGTGCATTCAGTTGGGAAGCAGGGCCAATACCCTATCCCTGAAAAATGTGCTGTCTCATATCCAGGGGATTTTCAAGACCTCTTCTCCTTCCACATTACTCATACATATGCTTTCTGAGATGGCCAACTTCTGTAGCCATTCAATGTCTGACAACCAGCTAAAGGATATAAGCTAAAAGGATATTGAGAAATGGATTGGTAAGTCTTTGCTAAAATGAATGGAGGCAGTAAAATTGATTAATCTCAAGGAAAACCAAAATTTATTTCCAGTCTGTGCCTATCATGATGGTAGTAGGAGAAGACTGTTCCAGAACATCATTCAAGGCAGTCTTTACTCCCCCCAAACCACCTGTGCCTCTGAAGTTAACTTCAAGGAGAAATTAAATTCTCTGAAAACATGAGCACAAGGCGTATTACTACCTGGGAAATCATTGCTTTTGTGTTGTTTATAGAAAACTCGCCAAATAATTTTTGAGTAAATTATTTTTCTTCTCCTTTCATGCATGCATCATGATCAGCAACAAAGTATGATTTCTTGAAAGAAATGGATAGAAAAAGATTTTCTCAGTAAAGTAAGTTCAAAGAGACATTGCACACATGTATTAGAATTATAAAAATAAAATAAAAACAACAACAACAAAAATCCCCAAACTGATAATACCAATTGCTGGCAGGGATGCAGAACAACAATGGCAGGGTTGAAGAATAAGTCTCATTCATTCATTGCTGGTGGGAATGCAAATTGGCACAGCCACTTTAAAAGTTAGTTTGGCAGTTTTTTACAAAGTTGAACATAGTCTTATCATCCAACCCAGCATTTATGCTTCCAGATATTTACCCAACTGATTTGAAAACTTATGTCCACACAAAACCTATACATGGATGCTTATAGAAACTTTATTAATAATAACAAAAATCTATAAGCAACCAAGATATCCTTTATAGGTGAATGGATAAACAAACTGGGCATATCCATATAATGGAATACATTCAGGGAGTGGGGAAGAATAAGCTCTCAAGCCATACAAAGACATAGATGAATCTTAAATACATGTTCTTAAGTAACAGAAGGCAGTCTGAATTTTTTATATATTATTTAATTCCATTTATATGACATTTTGGAAAAGACAAAACTATAGAGATGTAAATATATCAACGATTGCCAAAGGTTTGGGTGAGAGTGTTAAAAAGTTAAAGTAGAGGAATTTTTTAGGGCACCAAAACTATTCCATGTGATACTATAATGGTGGATAAATGACATTATGCATTTGTCAAAACCCACAAAATTTGACAGTACAAAGAGTGAACCTTAA
The DNA here is from genome assembly GCF_027574615.1 of Eptesicus fuscus. Classification (NCBI taxonomy): domain Eukaryota; kingdom Metazoa; phylum Chordata; class Mammalia; order Chiroptera; family Vespertilionidae; genus Eptesicus; species Eptesicus fuscus. Next base: position 88,075,130 of record NC_072473.1, read on the forward strand.
TACATGTAAATTTTAAAAAGTCTATTAAGAAGTTAGGGAATCCTGTGATGAATTATAGAATGTAATACAAGAATCTAACTATATTAAAATGCATGAAATAACCTCACTGAAGGAGTGGGGGAATAAAATGCTTACCTAAATAACTTTAGAAATGAGTGGACTCTAAGAATAAAGTCAAAACAAAGTCTACATAAGTACTGTACTCTACTTGATAAAGGTATTTCTCATGGGGATGCAGGTTAACAGTTTTGAAACCACTATATCTGTACACAGGATTTTGAACAATTAAGTAAACATATGGCAAATTGTGGGAGCCAGGTTTTTTGTTGTTGGAGTGCAAAGTTGCAGATAAGCAAGGAAAAGGGGCTAGAATGATCCATAATCATGGTAATGGATTACAGTTGAAGATATTACTATGAACTCATAACTGCTTTAATATTTGTAAAGATAGACACATAGAGATACTTATAGATATGTGTCTTTACATGGCCTAGAATACACACATAAGTTTTCTTGCTCTGTCAACTGACAGAGCCTAACATAAATGACACCCCAGTAGCAATAAGCATGTAGTGCCCAGATCTTCATTTCTAATACCATTCTCCAATAAAGGGAGCCAAGGATTTTTGAAGATATGACTGATTCAAAGACTGGGGCAGGAAATGTATATCTTTTAATGCCAAAGCACCTTCTAGTGCCAGAAAATAAGTCAGTTCTCAAACAAAACAAAAACAAGAAAACAAAACTAAAACACAATGATGGGGATATATAAAAGGGACAGAGAAGCCAACTGAAAGAGCTCCCAATGGCCAAAGCTGGGACAATTTGTGCAACAAAATAAAATAGTGTTGGATTATAACACAAACTATAATAATAAATACCTATGAATCCATACTAACATACATGATTGAATAAAGATATAAATGGAGGAGAACAGACAAGTCTCCCTTGTGGAATATTTATGTAGATACTCTGCTCTCAAGGAGGTAGAACATAGTGGTGGTTGTGCATAGTGACTTCCAAAGAGTAGAGTATAAAAAAGTTGGGGAAACGAGGGATAGTAAATTTACATTGGGGTAACCTAACAACACTACCTCATCCAGATGGTCAAGATTAATATCATCAGTGTTAAGATATTTGGAGATCATATATGTTTAATGTGATGTGATGAGAATGGCTTACCTCTTTGATCTTTCTCCCTAAAACCCATAAACTCAGTCTAATCATGAGAAAAACACCAATTGAGAACATTCTATAAAATACCTGACCAGTACTCTTCAAAAGTGTCAAGGTCTTCAAAAACAGGTAAAGTCTGAGAAACTGTCACAGCCAAGAGAGCATAAGGAGACATAATAACTAAATGTAATATAGTGTCTGGATGGACTCGGGAAAAGAAAAAGAACAGTAGGTAAAAATTAAGGAAATCCACACAAAATATCAACTTTAGTTAGTAATGATGTATCAATATGGTTTTATTAATTGTGGCATATATACAGCAGGTCCTCAAACAATGTCATTTTGTTCAAGGTTGTTTTGCTATAACATAGATGGTTAAAAAAAATGATTCCAGCCAGAGTCACTGTCTATGAGGAATTTGCACATTCTTCCCAGGTCTGCATGGGTCTTCTCCAGGGACTCCTCCTACATCCCAAAGCTTGTGCACGTGAGGGTAATTGGTGTGTTTACATAGTCCTAGTCTGAATGAGTGTGGGTGTGGGTGTGAGTGTGAGTGTGCCTTGCAATAGAATAGCATCCTATCCAGGGTAGGTTCCTGCCTTGCACCATGGGTTGCCAGGATAGGTTTCATTGACCGTTGCCTTGAACTGGAATAAACAGATTGGAAAATAATTATCTTACTTGTTTTAATTCATCTTTTTAAAATGTATGTATAGCTTACATTTATTTCAGTGTTTAATATTAAAATTTTTGGGGTCTTTATTTAGAAGTTTGGTGATGATTTTGTGATCAGAAATAAGCATGGGAACTTAACTCTGGGAAAATTGTTTTCATTATATGTTGTTTTGCTTAAAGTCACAGTTTCCAAGAACCTATCAAGGATGTTAAATGAGGAATTATTATACTCTACTAATATAAAATGTTAAAATAGGTAAAACTGCATGTGGGGTACTCATGAACTTTATACCAGCTCTAATAATTCTGCAAATATAAAATTTTGTTCTAATTTAAGAAGTTTATTTAAATAAAATACATTGCAGTAGAGTTTGAGGCTATTAAAATCAATCTACTCTTAATCATTAATGAGGTGTTCAACTAAGAGTCAGAATTTGTTGACTTTCCTCTGCCTATATCGTAAGTCCTCAATGTTGTTAATAGGTTCTTGGACTTGAAACGTATAATAAAACCAATTCCACCGCAGGAAAATTGATAAAAGAACAGTTAAGTTCCAAAGCATTTCATCAACATTGTAACAAACATTGAATAAAACAACATTTGAGAACCTGCTGTACTCCCTTCCTTTTACAGAACCTTCATCTGAGTATTTTCCTAGTGTCTTTTTAGGATATTTAGGGAGGGTGTGCTTGAGCTAAGAATAAAAATGGCTCAGTTCTAAATATAAGCCCTTTACCTCAAGAAACCTCTCTTAAGGCCTGATTGTAACTTTTATATGCTGCTTGCATTTAGCTTGATCTGGGAAATTAAACCACTGCAAACTATAGGTGGAGAAGGAAGGAGGCAAATGAAGCCTGATATCTTGGTTTTCTTTGAGCATTAGCCATCCTGAAACCAAGGTCAGACCTTAGCCAGTGATTGAACACTGAACTCTGTCATTTAAGGGAGCCCCCTAAATGACAAAATGGTAAACCTAGATGAATTCACAAACCCTGGGAAAATGTTTTCTGGCTCATTTTAATGGATGATGTGAAAACCTTCTGTACATATTGGGTTCACCTAATCTCACCTATTAGAAACATGCAAAGGCCCTAGCTTTTTCTAATCTCACTTCTGCTCAGGTGTTATACAGGACAGAATGGTGCTGACCTTGTCAGAGAGAGAAGTTTATGTCTTGGGTAAAAATTAGGTCACACTCCTTTAAAGAAAAGCTCACCAAGCCTACAGAATGATTAAATCAACAGAAGGAGGTAACAGTACAGGGCTATTTGAACCAATATCAAAGTTAAAGGCAGAGAGGAATGCAGTGTTGGGAGAAGAAATAACCACTATAGAATATTTAGGTATCTCCCTTCCTTGATTCATGAAACAAGTTTCTGCAAAGAAGAAGGCTAGAAAGACTATAACATTTAACAAATAATAAGGTTAGTATTGAGAGGGGAAAACTATCTTGTTAAATTAAATTTTAATAAAGAAAAATCAAAATGTAAAAATACCCTAAGTTCAGAGCTTGATAAAATATATTATATACTGTGCTGAAGAATTTATTCTTTTCTTTACCATAAGTCTCTTAAATCTTCAGTACTCATTCCTTTCGCTCCTGTCATTATCCATATAACACATTTGTTATAAGAATTGTCCTCTTTTTATTTATGGATTGCTGATTCTACTTGTCCCTTGCCTCTTTTATGTCCCCCTATTCCAGGGGTGGGGAACATCTGGCCCATGGGCTGTATAAGGCCCATGAAATTATTTGGTCTGGCCCTGTCAAGGCATTATGGGTGAGTTAATGAAATGTTTGATCAAATATAGCAGGCTAATTTTTAAGTTCATACTTTTGATATCCAGATGGGCCTTGGCAGAAAGAAGGTTCCCCATCCCTTCTATTCTCTTCTCCGTTCTGTCCAGTGTTTATATTTAGAAATAAGCTAAGGGCATTCACAGAGTGGTAGGAAACATAACTCCAAAACCCAGATTTAATGAAGCTGTCAAGTTTTTCTTTTATACTTTGAAGGATTTTAAACTTTTTGTTAACTATGAATAAGTTTATGCACAATAGTTTAATCATATTAGCGTTTGGTCAGAAAATTAGCATATTCTTCTTAAATATGGGGTTTCAAATTGTACAGAATGTGGTTCTTTATTCTCTTTTGTGACTCTTGCATTTTATTTGGTTTTGTTTTATATTTTCCAAAGAATATATCTCTTATGTTATAATGAAAGTCAAGTCAAAAAGTAATCAAATATATTTTAAGCTCTAAAAAGTAGTCCAATGTTTGCCTAGAGTGTGAAATATTAACTATTTATTTCTAGTCAAGACTAAACTTTCTCCAAATACTGACATGGAATCTTATCTTAATAAAGATGCCAATTTCCTCTTTATCATCTAACCAGTGAATGATTAGAGTTCATTATTTTCATTTAAACTCACTTAATACTACCTAGCATTTATTTATCCATTATTAAGTACCTGGTATATACACGGAGTGGCCAGATTATTATGATCTCTGAATGCATAATAATCTGGCCACTCAGTGTATATCCTATATAATAAAAAGCTAATATACAAATTGTCCCCTCTACCAGGAGTTCGACCAGCAGGCAGGCTGGCCAACTGCCCATGTCCCCTCCCCCTGGCCAGGCTGGCCGAACCCCACCCATGCACCAATTCATGCACCGGACCTCTAGTATATATATATATATATATATATATATATATATATATATATATATATATATATATATACTGAGTGGCCAGATTATTATGCGTTCAGAGATCATAATAATCTGGCCACTCAGTGTGTATCAACCCTTTTACATCTCACCAAAATTCTGTGGGATAGTTACTGTTATTATCATTCCCATTTTACATATGAGGAAACTGAGGCCCCCCATAATGAACTTGCCCAAGATTACACAATCAGTAATTGGCAGAGTCTGGATACAAACTCAGTCTGGCTTAGGAGCCAGTGCTGTTGAACACCATGCTAGATTGCTTCTCTTGAACATTTGTTTGTATATAGTGCTAACCAAAGATGATACTGAGTTTTTCAAGGCCACTGACTCTGGCCTTAGGTAAGTTACTTAATCATTCTTACCCTCTGTCTCTATGACTGTAAGATGAGGATAATAATTTTCCTATGCTTATAAGGTAGTTTTGAGGATCATAGGTAATAAAAGTAAAGAAACTCATCTAACAATACATAACTGCTGCTGCTGATAGTGATAGTGGTACCACTTTCTTCCTCCAGGACCTCCTGCTTAAAACTTCACATGATCACACAGACCCAGATATTTAACTCATTAGGCATTGGATGATTTATTTGAGAAGATCAAGACTGAGGTAAGAATGTTATGATGGTAAGGAAGGCTTGAGACAGAAATAGTTCCCTTGGGCTATCTGTCCTATGGCATCCAAAAAAAAAAAAAAAAGGCAGACAGGGTAAGGGACTACAATAGTTTGTTGATGATTCCATGTCTCTGTGGCCACTGAGAGTTCTATTTTTCCAATATGTATGCTGAAATGATGGAGAAATTGGCAGTAGGACTGTAAGATATATCTTTGAACATATAAATCTGAAGTTATGATTGCAGGAGTAAGCATTTTCTTGGAAGAGCTCATTTGTATTTTAAAATGTGCTGAAAATTCATAAGAATGTATTAGAAACGAGAGGCCCAGTGCATGAAATTCTTGCAAGGGTAGGGTCTTTAGGCCTGGCAGGTGATCAAGGCCTATTGGGGCCTTCTGGCTGCCGGCCAGGGCCTTTCTTCATTTTGCGCTGCCCCTGGTGGTCAGTGCATGTCATAGCAAGCTATCAAACTTCTGGTCTCCTGGTCAAACTCCTGAGGGGACACTTTGCATATAGATGGTTTGAGACTATAATTATAAACAGTAACATAAAATAGTTATGATAATAATATTCTCAAAGTCTTTAAATCATCTTTTGCTTTGGAAATGATTTTGGAGTGTTTATAGTATTCTGTGGAAAAATAGATATTTTCAAAAGTGCTTTAGTTAAATAACTAGGCCATTTTAGCAATCTTGCATCTTGATACCATATGATGACTAGGTTAATATGTTCATAACACATCTGTATGAAAAAATCCAGATGTAAAACACCCATGTGTTCAGCAACATCCAGATAATCTGCTAAATTTGGCCTTTGTTTTATGGTTTAAATGTCACAATGGGCTTTATTTCTACTTCTTTCACATAAACTTATTTTCAGAAATTGTTTTTAACTACATGAGATAATAATTTGGAAAACTAAATATATTCACATACTCAAACCACTAATCCCACCCTTTAAAAATGTGTTTTAATTATTTTAAAGAATAAAAAACTACTGGGCATATTTTATTACTCATCTTGAATGAATTCCTTTATAGATCTTTTGTTGACTATTAATGGAGGAAATGAAAATCCCATTTAATAACTATGTTTAGTAAAACATACAATGTGACCTTTTCAGCTATACCAGTCAATGAAATTTACTGAATTCACTTAATTGCACCAAAGACAAACTTTAGGAAGAGATGCAAAAGAAGCTGAAGACATGGAAGTATGTATTGCGCTATAAATTCTTACACTATAATGTTTATAAGGATAACTTGGGGAGCTTGTTTAAAATGGAAATTATTGATTCCTGCCTCCCAGAAATTTAAACTTATTAGGTCTTGGATAAAGGCCAGCAATCTACATTTCCAATAATCTTCCCAGGATGTTTCTGATGCAGGTGATCCTAAATCAACTACTTTTAACTCCAGAGATAGAAATGTTCACGCATAGTGGCTTTCAAAATTGCAGTGCATTGGAATCCTGTGAGAAGCTTTAAAAATACAAATCCTTATCCACCACTTCTAGATTGTCAATGCCAAATTATATGGTAAAAACACTAACTAGGATGTGCCGATACTGCTCCTATCTCCCACATTAAATCTCTTGTTCTCACCTTATTGAATTTACTCACAATGCTGGATTAGATCTGATCTTTGTCTGAAAATTTAAACTTCTCTTTCATGCAAAGCACATGCACTTAACCTCTTTACCAGTTTTTCTCAAAGTGTGAACAATGATCCAACTGTATCAGCATTACCTGAGTAGCTTCTTAAAATGCTCACCCCCAGGTACCATCTCCAGAGATTTTGATTTGGTAGGTTTTGAATAAAACCCGATCTACATTGGTAAAATGTATCTTCGATGGATAGGATCCAAGAGGATAATTACATATACCAGGAAATATTATTTTTCAACAGCCTAGAAAATGCCTCTGTCACTTCTACTGTTAACATCTCCAGTAATAACACACTTAACAAATTTCTCAGGTGTCCAATTCCTATTTTGAAAAGTTTTTGGTTATAAAATGCTTCCTTAAACTATGCTTCCCTAGGCCAGGCTATAGTTAGCTTTCTATGGCACTTGGTATCCTTGCTTCCAGGCCCTCTTGATGGACAGAGCTAAAGAATATAAGTATGTATAGACATATACAGCTACATCTCTATTTCTCTAACTATTTGTATATTTGTTAAAAACATTAATTTCATACTGATTCCAGTCCTATACCACAGAGTTTAATCTAGCCATCCTGGCTTCCTCATTGTAATTTGTTCAATGACACTGAGAAAACTGGTTCTCATTATCCACCATTTATTTACTAATTTTCTCAATCCTAGAATACATAAAAAGTTGTTTCAGAATTCCTAACTCTTACTTCTATGCAAAACCAATCCACTTACTAGAGTACAGTATTTATAGTTCTACATGTTTTTAACTTGAGGTTATATAGTTAAACTAGTATATTCAAAAAATTACTTGTCTGTTACCACCTTTGTATCTGCTTTCATTGTGATTGTGTTATGTTATTCATTTGACAGTTGGCTTCATTTGTCTCTTTTTTAATTTAATTTCTGACCTCCCTCCCATCTTTGTTAAATGTATATATGTATGTATGCATGTATAAAAGTATGTATTTTGTTTAAAAAATAAAATTCTTTCTTAAAAATCTACCTTTGAGACTTAGATCTGTTAAGCTCTCTTTTCCCCCAGAGCTATTTATCAAGGACTCAGCCCATACCTACGCCTCACTTCTAATATATATTTTTTCACAAACTAAGCATTCTTTCATGTGAGGTAGACTAGAGGTTGATATTATTTGTCAATGTGTGTTTCATCCATAATTTACTAGAAGCAAGGCCACTGTTCCTCCTGCAAGACAACAACCCTGTCTCAGAACTGTCCTACTCCTTTAGAACAGCGGTTGCCATCCAGTGGTCCGTAGACCACTGGTGGTCCGTGAGGACTGAAAGGTTGGCGACCGCTGATCTACACCAATCATGTGGAAGGACTTAATAAAATTCAGCCTTCTGGGCTTTATTCTAAATCTATTGAATTACAATCTCTGGGGAAGAGATGTAGGGACCTATAGTTTTGTTAAGTTCCCTAAGTGATTCTGATGTCAGTGGGTCACAGACCACCCTTTTAAAGATAATGCTATAGAGATTATACACTGAGTGGCCAGATTATTATGATCTCTGAACGCATAATAATCTGGCCACTCAGTGTATATCTATATAATAAAAGGCTACTATGCAAATTGTCCCCTCGACCAGGAGTTTGACCAGCAGGCAGGCCGGCCAACCGCCCATGTCCCTTCCCCCTGGCCAGGCTGGCTGGACCCCACCCATGCACAAATTCATGCACCAGGCCTCTAATACATACACACACACACACACACACATACACACACACACACACACTAAGTGGCCAGATTATTATGCGTTCAGAGATCATAATAATCTGGCCACTCAGTGTATATGTGGTATTTAGAATGAGGTGCAATTCAGTTAAAATCCAAACTCTGTCACTTATTACATATGCTCAGGCCCTAAACAGATATCATGTGTTAGAGCCCTTAAATTTGTCCTGCCCTCCATTCTTCCCTGTTATAATATTCTTTTTTGTGCATACTCTGTTAGGGCATTCTCCTTTGACCTTCATTAGAGAAAGCCTCCTCAGTAGGTGTTACTATTTCCATTATTCCTTTTCTGAACATGTCCTTTTATCCAATTGCTTTATCTACTCTTTCATCTGGTTCCCTGTCTCAAAATGGTGTTCTCCTCCTAAGTCATGTTTGCTGAATGGCTTGGATTCATTCTTCTAACCAATCTGAAAACCAAGCATTAATGGCTTTTTGGGGAAGTCACCCAGATTACAACGCTTTAAAAACAACTACAACTGCAATGTACAGAACTCACTGGCAAAATATTTTTGCCAACCTTTGAGCCCTCCCTCCGTACACCCATTGCTCCTTTGTATTCTGGAATTTCCAACTCCCCCATATTCTATCCCATAGCCACAGAAGACATCACATGAAATCAAGGAAGGCTGCATTTGAGCTCTGCCTTGAAGGATAGTCAGGATCCAATCTCATTGGGGGAGAGAAAGAGAAGACCTGAAATAACCAATAATATGAACAAAGGCATGAATTTATGCAGATCATTCATTCTTAAAATGTGATCTCCAGACCACTAGCATCAACATCACCTGAAAACTTATTAGAAATGCAGAGTCTCAAGCCCCACAGCAGACTTAGTTAATCAGAAACCCTGGGAATAGGTCCCAGGAATATGTGTTTTAACAGGCTTCCAAGTGATTCTGACTCATACTAAACTTTGAGTACTGCTGCTACAATATAAGATCTTGGGCTTGGCATGTCAGGGTTCAAATTTCAGTTGCTGTCACTTGGTATATCAACTTATGGAATCTATTCTTCTGACTTGCTCCCTGCTCTTTCACTATTCACACATCTTCTCTTTTACTTACTATCCATAGTGTTCTAGTGGGCAGCCATTTCTTTCACCATCCCTCTGTCTTAAAATGACTGCCAATATGCCTTCTCAAACCTAGTTCCATTTACTTTTCTGACCAATTAGAAGGCTGGTGTTTGTTTTGTTGTTATTAATTTAATGTATAGCCTCTAAATGCACGTGTTCAAATTTCCATTTTGAACTAGAAGTTTGGCTATTTGTTATGCCTTACCACTTGATTTTTTAAAAACATTAAATTTTATTTATTATTTATATGTTAATTTAAGAAATTTTCAATTACAGTCAATATTATTTCAATATTACTTTATATTAATTTCATACAACATAGTGGTTAGACAATTATATACTTTACAAAGTATTTCTCATGATATTTCCAGTACTCAACTGGCACCATTCATATATATTACAATATTATTGACTACTAGAGGCCCATTGCATGAAGAGATTCATACAATAGGCCTTTTTTCCCTTGGATTCTAGCACCAGTTTTCCTCCAGCACCTGGGACCCAGGCCTTCACTCCGGCCGGAGTCTGCCTTCTTCGTCTTTGCTGCAGGCTCCGGCTGGAGTCTTCTGTCTTCGCTGCAGACTCTGGCCAGAGTCTGCCATCTTCATCTTCCCTGCTTCGCTGCAGATGCCAGCCAGAGTCTGTGTCTTCTTCTTCACTGTAGACTCTGGCTGGAGTCTGCCATCATGGTCTTTGCTGCAGACTCCGGAGTCTGCAGTCTTCCTCTTCGCTGCGGGGCCAGAGTGCCACTCCTGTAGATCCCTTTGCCCCTCGCCCTCCCTCTCATAGCAGGTGTCCTGCCCCACCTGGCCACTCCACACTTGGGGCAGCTGGGTGGCCCCTATCTTTGTTCTTCTAATTTGCATATTCCCTCTTGATTGGCTGGTGGGTGTAGCGGAATGATGGTCAATTTGCATGTTTCTCTTTTATTAGTGTAGGTATTCCCTATGCTGTACTTTACATCCCCATGACTATTTTGTAACTGCCAATCTGCAGTTCTCAATACTTTTATATTTTTCACCCCCCTCTCCTCTGGCAGCCAGCAGTATGCTCTCTGTATCTATGAGTCTGTTTCTGTTTTGTTTGTTTATGTTGTTCTTTAAATTCCACACATATGTGAAATCATATGGTATTAATCTTTCTCTGTCTGACTTATGTCACTTAGCATAATATTCCCAGTGATTTTCAACCTTTCTAATGCTGCAACCCTTTAATACAGTTCCTCATGTTGTGGTGACCTCCAACCATAAAATTATTTTCGTTGCTACTTCATAACTGTAATTTTGTTACTGTTAATGAATCGTAATGTAAATATCTTTGTTTTCAGATGGTCTTAGGCTCTGTTGAGAACCACTGCTCTAGATCCATTCATGCTGTCACAAATAGTAAAATGTCATCTTTTTATGGTCAAGTAATATTCCATTTTATATATGTACCACTTCTTTATCCAATTGTCTATTGATGGGCACTTTAGTTGCTTCCATAGTTTGAGTACTGTAAATAATGCTGTAATGAGCATAGGGTTGTATATATTCTTTTGAATTGATGTTTTTGGTTTCTTCAAATATATACCTAGAATTGGAATCATTAGGTCATAAGACAATTCCATTTTTAATTGTTCTGAGGAAACTTTATGCTATTTTCCATAGTGTATGCCTTACCACTCTACTTGTACATTACTGTGCATCAGAATCATTTAGGAAACTAGTTTGGAATTACCCAGATTCCTGACCCTGACCCCAACTCCCCACCCAAAGTTCTGAATCAGTGAGGTTGAACCCAGGAACATATATTTTCACAAGAACACCAGGCAATATTGATGCAGAAATTTACAGATAACAGTTTGAGAAACACAGATCTAAGAGCTTATAATGTAATGAAGGCAACAAAATAAAGGCTTACTTTTTCAGAGTGTATCAGATGAATACCAGCCATGGGCCTAGTATTGCTGCAGAACCATTAACAGGCACACGACTACTTTTACCTCTAGAGATAGACTCATTCATGCATAATGTTTTAAACTTTTATCATGCATCAAAATCCTTTGTAGCAGGGGTCATTCTCAGCATTTACTAGGGTTCAGGAATCTGGAAAAGGGGCGGTGCATAAATTAATAAAGAGGCTAGAGAAGAAATATGAATTTGGAAGGTATTTTGGGGCATCCAGAGGAGACTTAGTTCTAGTAACTAAGTTCCCCAAATCTCTGGTCCCATGGCTTTTTATTCCCACATTTTGCCTTATAGCAAAGCAGATAATGCATATCAAAGGTAAGGTTTGGTAAATTATAAAGTATTATCAAGTTGGGGGAACTGACCTCAGTTGTCTGGCAGCAGGCAATAATATGTAGATCTCAGCCCTGCTGAAGCCCCAATGTTCATCAACATTTTGATGAACTTCTTGCATTTATGAGCTGCTGGAATTAGCCTCCAGCACTTTGTGGACATTGTTTATATATAAGTTCTATTTTAAAATGTAAAAAATTCTGATTTAATTGGTCAGAGGGGGGCCTAGTGCATTTTATAAAGCTCTTCAGGTTGTTTTAAGGTATAGCTAGAATTGAAAGCCCTATATTTGGTTGGGATACATGTGGGGGTATGGAAAGAGGAAAGAATCTGTGTCCAACAAGGTAGTGATTAGAGAAACTACAGCAAGCGGTGTTAGTTTCAGACCAAAAATAGACAGTTGAATATTTGTGAAGACAAACAGCATCAGTGGGTGAACTTAAACCATTGTTTTTTAAATACAGAATACAATTGTTTATAACATTCATTCAGTAAGAATTTTTGAGAGCCTACTATGAGCCAAGCAGTAGGACAGGCTCTGGAGTCATATACTTGAAGACAACATACAGAACCTTGCCTTCATGAGACAGTCTGACATATGTTTATTTAAGTCAAAAATAATTATACAAATAATTACAAATATTATGCATGTTATGAAAGCATATATCAAGAGTATTTAGTCCAGTCTATAAGGTCAAGAAAAGGCTTTCATAAAGAGGATTGTTGAACTTTTAGAGTTGATGTATGTTAAGGATAAAGGTTTTTATATGTTTGGAGGGCTCTGAGGCAAAAAAGAATGCTATTACAGTGGTTCCCAAAGTGTGGTCCTCATACCATCATTATCAGTAACTTCTGGGAACTTTTTAGAGAAACAAAGCTTCAGGCCCCACCCTAGACCTGCTGAATCAGAAATCCTGGGGGTGGGACTCAGCCATCTGTGTTTTATCAAGCCCTCCGAGGATTCTGATCCTAACTTAAGTGTGAGAACTACTAGTCTATTCTAAGAGCCTGAAAGATGGCCATAGTGGTAAAACATCATGAAGAAAGGGGGAAGGATAAAAGAGGGAGCAAAGGTAAATAGGAATGAGATCTTTCAAGACTCTGTAAGCCCTATTTAAAGAATTTGAATGGTTTAATCACAATAACAACAAATCACTTTTTACTGAATATGTATCATGTGTAAGATTCACAAATAACCTTATCATTCCCTTTTGGAGGTGAGTAGACTGAGTCTCAGAGAGGTCACTTTTCCAAGGTTCTAAAGCCAATAATCCAGTCAGTTTTTCTCCAGAGCCCAATTCGCTAACCAGTTCTACTGATTATTTAAAGTCAACGGGAAGCTATTGAAGGGTTTAAATAGGGGAGATAGATTATTACATTTAACTTATCAAAATATCACTCTAGTTACTATGCAGAGAATGATTTAAAAGGGTCAAATCAAGCAGTAGGAAAACCTGGTAAGAATCTAGTGTAGCAATTCTTGTGAAAGACGATGATGGTTTAGACCAGAGTGCAAATGGAAAGAAGTGGAAGAACTCAAGGTATGTTTTAGAGGTAGAATTGTAAATATAGGAATACAGAGTGTCCCAAAAAATGTATACAAACTTTGAATAATTATAGAGGCAGTGTTTATTAAAATACATTTCTTTTTCAAAGTGTAATAGAGTTAGCTGTTAAAGTGTGTATACATTTTTAGGACGCCCTCTATTTTCCCTCTTTATCTTTTTATGCATTCCAGAAAACTCTAGCTGCTATTTGAAGAATGGATTGAAAGTTGGTAAAAGTGGAAGCAAGGAGACCACAATCCAAGAATGAGGAATTAGTTAGTGGTATGTGATATAGAGAAGTGGTAGGAGATGAGTCCAGAAAGATAGTCTTAGGGACAAATTACATACGCTCATGAAGGCCATGATACAAAATGTGATTTGTATCCTAAATTCAAGTAGAAGCCATTGGAAGGTTTTAAAGAGGTAATGATCAGAATCTAATTAATCTTTTTTTAAAAGATCACCTTAGAAGTTATTAGGAGAATTGATGGGTAAAATGGAGGATAAAAGGAGAAAGACAAGTTAGAAGGCTAATGTAGTGGTCTAGGTAAGATATGAAGGATGAATGGTGATAGTGTGGATGGAGGGATAGGGATATATATGTGATAAAAGGTCATGAACTGATGGGACTCAGTGATGGAAGTTTCTGGAATATAAACTCCTGGATGCCATTGAATGAAATAAGGATGGGGAAGAAAATGAAAAGTAAAGGAAGTTTGAGGTGACAAGTGGGGAGGTGAGGGATAGCAGGTGATAAATTAAATTTTCATAATCCTCACAACAAACCTATTGAGAACTGTAGAGATGAATGCAGTAATTTGCTCAATCTCACACATTTGGGAAGTAACAGAAGTGGATTCAAACCTAGGTCTGTCTGAATTCACAAACGATATTCTTTTAGTTTATACTACATGGCATTTCCATGCTAGTAAGTCTTTTGTAGAATGTGTAAGGCAAGAATTAATACGATATGACAGAGAAGAAGTAAATGGAACTCTTTAATTAGGCTTCTCCTGGCCTGATAGACAATATGGAGATAGCATGAAATAATCTAGGTTTAGGGAAAGAAGGGCCACAGTGAAGAACTGAATGAGAATGTTCATAAAAATGAGAGATGGAAAGTCATGAAGTGTAGACTTTTTGTGTTGTACCTAAAAGTTCACTCACAAACAAGATTATTATTTGGATTTTACATGCTGTAGGGATAGTGTACTACATGCTTAAGAATAGGGGAGTTATATAATCCAAATATCACATAGGGAACATATTTGTACATTACCATGGGGAAAATTTTTGGTGGCATTGATACAGACAGTCTTCCTATTGGTTCAAATTTGATTTGGGGTGTAGAGTGTAGGGGGCACTCTAAATTTTAGGATGTCCTTAAAATTCTTCAGGGTTATGTCTTGAGATCTTTGCAGATTTCCAAATCTATGAATACCACTATAGCATATAATATCCCCATAATTGTGAGGTATGACTGAAAAATTTAAAGGAAACTTATGGGTCTTTAACACTCCTATAAATACAGGTCTAAAATAATTCACAAAGCTCTTAAATTCTACCAATAATATAAGCCACCATATTCTTAGATCACTTTCATCACCATTACTTGCAAATTGGAATTCTTTGTGCAATCTTTTAACAAAAAAAGTTTACCTCTTCCCCACCTACCCCCAATTCCTAAAAATTACTATATCATCCATTTCCAATAGTGAACAGCAAAGCCATATTAAGATGCAGGCACTTAAACAAAAAGAAAATGATTATCTGTGGTGGGTGATCAGCTAGGTTCACTCACTAGCTAAGTAACTTACCTTCATGTACCAGCCACAGAAAGTACATGGTACAATTTCATGTCCCAGTGCACTGACAAATAACTATGTGTCATGAACCTTCAGAATCACTTGAGAATAATTGGAACTGAGTTTCAAACCTGAGAATGCTTAATAAAGGTTGACTACACATTAAACCTTGTGTCACGTGGTTAAGACAAACTGATTGGCCCAAGCCCCTACCTATCCACTAATTATAATCACTCATTTGGTACCTTCTGCTTGTAACAATCAAATCATGTGTCAAAAGGGGGGTGCACATGAGCATGAAAGTGTTGTCTCTTGCACAGCACTGCTGTATTATATCCATAAAAACCCTATGTCAGTGATTTTGCCTTCTTGGCAACATTTGGCAAGAATTTTGTTGTTAAAATGGGGAGTTGTGTTACTGGCAGCTAGTGTGTAGAGGGCAGGAATGCTGCTAAATATCCTACAATGCACACAACAACCCTCTATAACAAAGAATTATCCAGCCCAAAATGCCTGTAGTGTCCAGGTTAAAAAACCCTGCCCTATGTCAAGGGAATCATCTAATCAGAGAGAGGCCATGTAAAATTTTTCGCACTAAAAGACATGCTTGGTTTCCAGTTATTTGTTCCTCTTGATTTTCTCTGTCCTATGATTAAGAGAATTGACAGTCAGAGAAACCAAGATGGCGGCATAGGTAAACACCTAAACTGCTGCCTTGCACAACAATTTCAAAACTACAACAAAAAGACAAAATGGACATCATCCAGAACCACAGGAAAGCTGGCTGAGTGGAAATTCTACAACTAGGAGGAAAGAGAAAAGCACACTGAGACTCAGAGGAGCTGCAGAAGGCAGAGGTACTGAGGCGTGCACGAGGAGAGGGCTGGCAACTGAGTATGTGGCTGGTTTTCTCAACCGGGAGGGAGGAAAAAGCTCCTGAATGCTCTGAATTCCAGTTCCGGGCGAGACTCTGGTGACCCAGACTAATACAGGGAGAAACTGGACTGTCAGGAAAGAGAAAAAAAGCACACTGAGACTCAGAGGAACTGCAGAAGGCAGAGGTACCGAGATGCACACTCACGGAGAGGGCTGGCAACTGAGTACTTGGCTGGCTTTCTCAATCGGGCTTTCTCAATTGGGAGTGAGACAAAAGCTCCCAATGGCTCTGAACTCCAGTTATGGGTGAGACTCTGGGAACCCAGACTCATTTGGGGAGAAATTGGACTGTCTGGCAGTGGGCGAAACTCAAGGATGGCTTTCTCTCAGAGGTGCTTGCAGCAATTACCGCGGGCCCTCTTAGGGCAGGGTTGATGGGAAGCCATTGCTATCTGATCCACCCAGAGACACCGCCCCATCCAAGCTGAGCACAGAGGCTTTTGCAAGTCTTGTCTCATAAGGGTGTCTCCAGCACAGAAGTTCTTTCAGCGTAGACACAGCTGATCCGCACAGCCAATTGGCTTAGAGGTCAATTCCTCCCAGTGATACCAACAACAATCAAGGCTTAACTACAACAAGACTGTGCACACAATCCACAAAGGGTGCACCAAGAGTGTCCACCTCAGGTAACTGGGAAGGCTGAGCCACTGGGCCCTATAGGACACCTAGCACACAAAGCTACTCTACCAAGTCAGGGAAGCAGCCAAAATGAGGAGACAAAGAAACAGGTCACAAATGAAAGAAATGGAGGAAAGCAAACTACTGGATATAGAGTTCAAAACCATAGTTATAAGGTTTTTCAAAAATTTCCTAGAAAAGGCCGATAAATTTAGCGAGACCCTCGAGGATATGAAAAAGGACCAACTAGAAATTAAGCATACACTGACTGAAATAACAATATACAGAGATCCAACAGCAGACTAGAGGATCGCAAGAATCAAGTCAAAGATTTGAAATACAAAGAAGTAAAAAACACCCAACTGGAAAAGCAAAAAGAAAAAAGAATCCAAAAATATGAAGATAGTGTAAGGAGCCTCTGGGACAACTTCAAGCGTACCAACATCTGAATTATGGGGGTGCCAGGAGAAGAGAGAGAGAAAGATATTGAAAACCTATTTGAAGAAATAATGACATAAAACTTCCCCCACCTGGTGAAAGAAATAGACTTACAAGTCCAGAAAGCACAGAGAACCCCAAACAAAAGGAATCCAAAGAGGACCACACCAAGACACATCATAATTAAAATGCCAAGAGCAAAAGATAAGGAGAGAATATTAAAAGCAGCAAGAGAAAAACAGTTAATTACCTACAAGAGAGCACCCATATGATTGTCAGCTGATTTCTCACCAGAAACTATGCAGGCCAGATGGGAGTGGCAAGAAATATTCAAAGTGATGAATAGCAAGAACCTACAACCAAGATTACTCTACCCAGCAAAGCTATCATTCAAAATTGAAGGTAAGATAAAGAGCTTCACAGATAAGAACAAGCTAAAGGAGTTCATCAACACCAAACCGATATTATATGAAATGCTGAAAAGTATTATTTAAGAAGAGGAAGAAGAAGAAAAAGGTAAAGATAAAAATTATGAAAAACAAATACATATCTATCAACAAGTGAATCTAAAAATCAAGTGAATAAAAAATCTGAGGAACAGAATAAACTGGTGAATATAATACAATCAGGGGCATATAAAGGGAGTGGACTGACAATTTTCGGGGGGAAAGGGGTGTGGGTGGTGCGGGAAGAGACTGGACAAAAATTGTACACCTATGGATGTGGACAGTGGGGGGGTGGTAAGGGCAGAGGGTGGGGTGGGAACCGGGTGGAGGGGAGCTATGGGGGAAAAACGAGAAACAATTGTAATAATCTGAACAATAAAGATTTATTAAAAATATAAACAAATTAAAAAGAAAGAATTGACAGTCTCTAAGTAAAGATACAACATTTTTTTAATCTTCAAAATCACTTTTCTTGACCTGAGTGATGTACACATCTATCCCATGTATAAAAATTGCTATGGACTAAATGTTTGTGTCCCCTCAAAATTCATATGTTGAAACACTAACCCCAATATGAGGGTATAGGATGTGCGGTTTTGGTGGCTAATTAGGTCATAAGGATGGAGCCTTCATAAATGGAATTAGTGCTCTTATAAGATGAGGCTGGAGAACTAGCTTGCTTCCTTTCCACCATGTAAAGATATGAGAAGTCAGCTTTCTACCATTCAGAAGGGAGCCCTCATCAAAAATTTGGCCCAACTGGCACCCTGATCTTGGACTTCCAACCACCAAAACTATGAAAAATAAATGTTTGTTGTTTAAGCCACCCAGTTTATGGTATTTTGTTATAGCAGCTTGAGCTAAGACAAATATTTTGTATCTACTGTGCTAGTTCTGAGTTGTAGTGAAGAATGAGTTGTAAAAGCAGTCCTCCCTTATGGTCACACTAGAAGCCCAATGAATGAAGATTCATGCTAGAATGGGCTTTCCTTTCCCTGGCTGACAGCACCGTCTTTCCACTGTGGCCCAGCCCCTTTCCACTCAGACCCCAGAGCCGCCTCTTCCTGCTCCCATCACTCAGCGGCTGAGTATGCAAATTAACTGCCATCTTTGTTGGGTTAATTTGCATATCACTCCTGATTGGCTGGTGGTGTAGTGGAGGTATGGTCAATTTACATGTTTGTCTATTATTAGGTAAGATAGAATTTGCATTTTTTACTGTCTAAAATTTTACATATTTTCCTTTTTCCCCAATTGACCCCCCACAGCCATTCCCACCCTAGGCAAGCCCCCACCACCCCAGTGTCTGTGTCCATTGGTTATGCTAATATGCATGCATACAAGCCCTTTGGTTGCTCTCTAACCCTCCCACTGCCACCTCCCCTGCCATTTGTCTCTGGACCTATTTTTGTTCATCAGTTTATGGTCATCATTATATCCCACATAAGAGTGAGATCATGTGATATTTATCTTTTCCCACCTGGCTTATTTCGCTTAGCATAATGGTCTCCAGTTCCATCCATGCTGTTGCAAGTGGTAAAACTTCCTTCTTTTTTATAACAGCATAGTATCCCATTGTGTAGATGTACCACCGTTTCTTTTATGTTTTTTTTTTAAATGAGGGATATAGAAAAGCAAGCAGACAATTACAATGCTAAATGGTAGGGGCTATGATGGTGGAATTACAGGTTCTCTGGGACCTGGATATGTATTCATTAAGGCCAAGCATTTAGTGGCTAATGCCTTAGAGATATAACTCTTCTCTGATAGTTTATTGAACTTATCATTTCCCCTTTCGGTGAGCATTTAACTGGGCTGAAAATCCCCTCACCCTGGTCCTTGATTCAGCCTAGAAGGATGGGTGGGGAATGGAGGAGAATGACATGAAGTAGAGTCTGAGGGCATCTTTCTGGAGAAGTGTTAATTAAGCAGAAATGGCAGGACAAGAAGAAATTAAACATGTGAAAATAGGGAAAAGAGGAGAAAGAGGGTATTCTAGGCTGAAAGGAAAGTATGTATGGGAGTCTGGAACTGAATTTGCCCTCTGAATTTGTATTGGTGGATGAGAAGAATATAGGATTTGAGGGTAAAGCTTATGAGAGTAATACTGGTCTCATTTCCAATTCTTAAACCATTTTCCTTTTTAAAATGCTTGTGTATGCTGCAAAAAATAATCCACATTCATTATTATAATTTCTCAAAGCATATACAAAGAGAGATGACTGTCTCTATCAACACCTGTCAAGTTCATTTTCTAAAAGTAGCCAACATTAATAGTGTGCATACTGCTGGTCTTATCTTCACTTTTAAAAAAATTAATTGGATTTGTTGGGGTGACATTGGTTCACAAAATCATACATGTTTCAAGTGTACAACTCAATAAAACATCATCTGCATACTGCATGTGCACCCATCACCTAAAGCTAAGTCTCTTTACATCCTTATTTATCCCCCCCCACACATTTTTCCACCTCTACCTATCCACAAGTCCCTTTAATGCCCTTACATTCACCTTCTCTATGTAGTCTTGAGGGTTTTAAAACATAAATTGCATCATGATATAGATACATATATAAACCTCTTCCCCTTTTCCCTTTTTCTAATGTTTTATTGAATTTTCTTACATCAGTAAAAATGGATTTATCTTGTTCTTTTATTTTTTTTTTATTTTTTTTTAAATATTTTATTGATTTTTCACAGAGAGAAAGGGAGAGGGATAGAGAGCCAGAAACATCGATGAGAGAGACACATCGACCAGCCGCCTCCTGCACACCCCCCACCGGGGATGTGCCCGCAACCAATGTACATGCCCCTGACCGGAATCGAACCTGGGACCCCCCAGCCCGCAGACCGACGCTCTATCCACTGAGCCAAACCGGTTTCGGCTATCTTGTTCTTTTAATATCAGCTTAGATTTCATTATATATATATATATATATATATATATATATATATATATATATATATATATATATAATTTATTGGTACTCTTACCTCACCAAAGTTCCCCAGTTACAAATTATTTATCTGCTAAGTGGGCAGAACAGTGGACTGCACACTGAAGAAGCAGTGGACTATGGGATGATGGAGAAAATAATGAGAACTCCTTAGATGAGGATTACATCTGCACCTGAAACCTCATTCCTTAAACTACTGTCCTGGCCCAAAGCATGTTTCTCTTCTAATTTCTACATAAGCCCTTCAGGGTGCATTTTTTTTTTTTGTCTGCCCTGTTCCTTAAGAATGCCTTTGATGTTCACCTTAATGTGATTACATTTGTTTGTTTGTTTTAAATTATTGTTTAAAGTATTACATACGTCTCCTTTTACCCCCGATTGATCCCCTCGGCCACTACCACCCCTGAGGGCAGGCCCCTACTTCCCCAGTGTCTGTGTCCATTGGTTATGTTAATATGCATTCATATAAGTCCTTTGGTTGATCTCTAACCCCTCCTCCCCTGCCCCTTGTCTCTGGATATACTTTTGTTCATCAGTTTATGTTCATCATTATATCCTATATATGAGTGAGATCATGTGATATTTATCTTTCTATTACTGGCTTATTTCACTTAGCATAATGCTCTCTAGTTCCATCCATGCTGTTGCAAATGGTAAAAGTTCCTTCTTTTTTATAGCAGCATAGTATTCCATTGTGTAGATGTACCACTTTTTACTGTTTAAAGTATTACAAATAGTAGAACAAATGGCTTCTTTTTCCCCTATTGACCTTCCCCTGGCCTCCCCAACTCCTGCAGCACATGCCCTCACCCTCCCTATTGTGTATGTCCATTGGCTATTCTCATAAGCATGCATATAAGTCCTTTGGTTGATCTCTTACTCCCCCAACCCTCCCCTGCCTTCCCGCTGACTTTTGACAGTCTATTCAATGCTTCTTTGTCTTTGTATCTTTTTTTGTTCATCAATTTATGATGTTCATTATATTCCACAAATGAGTGAGATCATGTGATGCTTATCTTTCTCTGACTGGCTTATTTGGCTTAGCATAATACTCTCCAGTTCCATCCATGCTGCTGCAAATGGTAGGAGTTCCTCCCGTTTTACAGCAGTGTAGTATTCCACTGTGTAGATGTACCACAGTTTTTTAAACCACTCATCTGCTGATGGCACTTAGGCTGTTTCCAAATCTTAGCTATTGTAAATTGTGCTGCTAGGTTTTCCTTTCTGATTGGTGTTTCTGGTTTCTTGGGATATATTCCTAGAAGTGGGATTACTGGGTCAAATGGGAGTTCCATTTTTAACTTTTTGAGAAAACTCCATACTGTTTTCCACAGTGGCTACACCAGTCTGCATGTGCACGAGGGTTCCTTTTTCTCCTTTTTCTCCACATCCTCGCCAGCACTTGTCATTTGTTGATTTGTTGATGATAGCCATTCTGACAGGTGTGAGATGATACCTCATTATTGTTTTGATTTGCATCTCTCCGATGATTAGTGACTTTGAGCATGTTTCCATATGTCTCTCGGCCTTCTGTATGTTCTCTTTCAAAAAGTGTCTATTTAGGTTTTTGCCCATTTTTTGATTGGATTGTTTATATTCCTTTTGTTAAGTTGTATGAGTTCCCTGTAAATGTTGGAGATTAAACTCTTATCTGAAATAGCATTGACAAATATGTTCTCCCATGAGTGGGCTTTCTTGTTGTTTTGTTGATGGTTTCTTTTGAGAAGCTTTTTATTTTTATGTTCTCCCATTTGTTTATTTTCTCCTTCGTTTCCATTGCCTTAGGAGCTATATCCGTAAAGATATTGCTATGACATATGTCTGTTATTTTGCTGCCTATGGAGTCTTGTAAGATTTTTCTGGTTTCCCATCTTACATTTAAATCCTTTAACCATTTTGAGTTTATTTTTGTGTATGGTGTAATTTGGTGATCTAATTTCATTTTTTGCACGTATCTGACAAAATTTCCCAGCACCATTTATGAAGAGACTGTCTTGACTCCATTGTATGCTCTTGCCTCCTTTATCAAATATTAATTGAGCATAATGCCTTAGGTCTATTTGTGGGTTCTCTGTTCTGTTCCATTGGTCTATATGTCTGTTCCTGTGCCAGTATCAGGCAGTTTTTTAGAACCTTGATATTTGGTATTGTGATTCTTCCAACTTTGTGCTTCTTTCTCAGAATTGCTATTCGGTTTTCTGTTTTTTTGTTTTTTAATTCCAGATGAATTTTTGGAGAGTTTGTTCTAGATCTGTGAAATACGCCATTGACATTTTAATGGGGATTGCATTGAATCTATAAATTGCTTTTGGTAGTATAGACATTTTAATGATGTTGATTCTACCAATCCATGAACATGGTATATTCTTCCATTTGTTTATGTCTTCCTCTATCTCTTTTTTCAATGTCCTGTAGTTTTCTGAGTACAGTTCTTTAACCTTGTCAGTTAATTTATTCCTAGGTATCTTAAGTTTTTGGTACAATGGTAAATGGCAATTTCTTTTTCTTTTTCTTTTTTTTTTTTCTGTGAGTTCGTTATTGGTGTATTAAAAAAGGCATAGATTTCTGGGTGTTAATTTTCTATTCTGCTACATTGCTGAATTCATTTATTAAGTCTATTAGGTTTTTTTATGGAGTCTTTGGGGCTTTCTATGTACAGTATCATGCCATCTGCAAAAAAGAAGTTTTACTTCTTCTTTTTCAATTTGGATGCCTTTTATTTCTTCTTCTTGTCTGATCACAATGGCTAGTACTTCCAGTACTATGTCGAACAGGAGTGGAGAGATTGGGCATCCCTGTCTTGTTCCTGTTCTTAGGGGAGATGGTTTTAGTTTTTGTCCATTGAGTATGATGTTGGCTGTAGGTTTGTCATAGAAGGCTTTTATTATGTAGAGGTATGATTCCTCTATTTCCACTTTGCTGAGAGTATTTATCAAGAAAGGGTGTTGGATTTTGTCAAATGCTTTTGCTGCATTGATTGACATGTTTATGTGATTTTTGTCTCTCAATTTGTTTATGTGATATATCACATGTATTGATTTTCAGATATTGTATCATCCTTGCATCCCTGCAATAAATCCCACTTGGTCATGGTGTATGATCTTTCTAATGTAATGCGGGATCCAATTTGCTAGAATTTTATTGAATATTTTAGCATCTAGGTTCATCAATGATATTGGCCTGTAGTTCTCTTTGTTTGTGGTGCCTTTATCTGGTTTTAGAATTAGGGTAGAGAAAACTGCGACGACAGCTTCAGATCAACAGACAAGAGTCCAGAATTCCAGGCAGCAGATTTCTGTGAGTCAAAGAGCCTATCCCCTTCCCCGCAAGCTCGTGGATAGCGGCATAGTAACTGATAGACCCTCCCCTCGCCCAAGCTGCAATGCCCCTATGGGGAATTTGAGGGCACATGGGATGCAGCTCCCCTTGGAGAATTTGAGCACGTGCTCAGGACTCAGCTCCCCTTTGGTGAATTTGAGAGTGCACAAAGCTCTAGCCGGTTTGGCTCAATAGAGAGAGCACGCACGAACCCCAGTGCTGCTACTGGAATTTGAGAGACTGGAATCTGCTCCCTGCAATGCAATTGGGTAACCAAACCCAAACCCCACGCAGGGTAGCAGTGCAACCTGACTTTGGTTCTGGACAAGAACACACAAATTCAGGTTTCCACAGTGCAGGCACGCCACAGAGCTATTGTACAACCAAGTCCTCCATGGTAACCAGGACCCAAATTCTCCTGGCAATAGGCAGCACTGAGAACCACCGACTTGACTCTGTTTCTTACTGTGTGCGCCTGGGATCCCTGACTCACAGCGCATTCACACTAAGAGCCAGTGTCTCTAATTCTTGGTGCATACACACACAGGGACCCTGATTCTCAACGAGAAGCCGCACGAGGCAACAGAGACTCTGACACTCGATTCTTGGTGCAGACACAGTGAAACTCTGACTTCTGGCACGCGCTAAGGGACTCATTTTTGGCACACACTAACAGTGTGGTGCAGGAAGGGTCCCTGATTCTAAGTGCGCACACGAGACGACACTGAACACTGGGGACACTGACTCTGGGCAAGCCTGGTTCCCACCAACCCACGGCAACCACACTTCCTAGTGTCAGAGCACTTCAGTGAAACTCCACTGGTGCGAAGTTCCCATGGCACACAGCCCAGGTCCATGCAAATTGAAGCTTGAACCATCTGGTGATAGTCAGAATGGGGAGACGACACAATCCACAGAGGAAAGAAAATGAGGAGTCGCCAAGAAAGAAATTAGTGAAACTGAAGCATGCAACATGACTGAAAAAGAGTTCAGAGTAATGGTAGTGAAATTTATACATCGGATAGATGAGAAAACAATAACTTATGCAAGAATCAGGAAGAAATGAAAAGTGATATAGCTACAATCAAAAACACCATAGAAAGTTTCAACAGTAGACTAGAAGAAGCAGAGGACCGAATTAGTGAGTTAGAAGATCAGGTACAGAAACAAGCTCAATCTGAACAGCAATTGGAGAAAAAAATTAAAAAGCAGGGGGAAAGCCTAAGGGAGCTTTGGGACAACATGAAATGAAGTAAAATACGTATGATAGGGCTGCCAGAAGGACAAGAAGAGCAGCAAGGATTAGAAAATCTATTTGAAGAAATAATGACAGAAAACTTCCCAGATATGGGGAAGAAAAAAGTTACACAAGTACAGAGAGTCCCAAGCAGGATCAACCCCAAAAGACAAACACCAAGACACATCATAATTTCAATGGCAAATATAAATGACAAAGAGAGAATCTTAAAGGCAACAAGAGAGAGACAGAGAGTTACATACAAAGGAACACCCATCAGATTATCAAATGATTACTCAACATAAACACATCAAGGTAGAAGGGAATGGAAGGAGGTATACAAAGTGTTGCAAAGCAAAGGACTGAATCCAAGAATAATCTATCCAGCAAGACTATCAATCAAAATTGAAGGGGAGCCAAAACCGGTTTGGCTCAATGGATAGAGCGTCGGCCTGTGGACTCAAGGGTCCCAGGTTTGATTCCGGTCAAGGGCATGTACCTTGGTTGCAGGCACATCCCCAGTGGAGGGTGTGCAAGAGGCAGGTGATCGATGTTTCTCTCTCATCGATGTTTCTAACTCTCTATTCCTCTCTCTTCCTCTCTGTAGAAAATCAATAAAATATATATTAAAAAAAATTGAAGGGGAAATCAGGAGCTTTGCAGACAAAAAAAGGCTAAGGGAGTTTATCACCACCAAACCAGCAATGCAAGAAATGCTAATGGGAATACTGTAAAAAGAAGAAATAAACACGTAAGAAGGAACACAGACACAAAAATAGATATGACTAAAAACAAATACCTTTCATTAATAACTTTAAATGTAAATGGACTAAATGATCCAATCAAAAGACATCGAGAGGCTGAATGGATAAAAAAACATGACCCATATATATACTGTCTACAAGAGACCCACCTCAGAACAAGAGACTCACATAGATTGAAAGTGAAGGGATGGAAAAATATCTTTCAGACAAATGGAAATGAAAAAAAAAGCTGGGGTAGCAATACTTATATTTGACAAAATAGACCTCAAAGTAAATGCCATAACAAGAGATAAGGAAGACCACTTCATAATACTAAAGGGATTGATACAACAGGAAGATATAACCCTGGTAAACATATATGCACCCAATGCTGGAACACCCAAATACATAACAAAACTCCTGGAAGATATCAAAGGAGAGATCGACAACAATACAATCATAGTAGGGGACTTTAATATACACTGACATCACTGGATAATTCCTCTAGACAAAAAATCAGCAAAGACACAGCAATCCTAAATGACTCACTAGATAAGATGGACTTAACTGACATCTTCAGAACACTTCACCCCAAAGCCACCAAATATATGTTCTTCTCAAGTGCTAATGGGACATTTTCAAAAATAGACCACACATTGGGTCGCAAGCAAAGTCTCCCCAGATTCAAGAAGGTTGAAATCATACCAAGCATCTTCTCAGACCACAATGGCATAATATTAGAAATAAACAACAATAAAAACAATCCAAAAATCTCAAAAACTTGGAAACTGAATAACATGCTATTAAATAATGACTGGGATACCAAAGAGATCAAGGAAGAAATTAAAAGCATCCTGAAACTAATGACAACAAAAACACAAAAATACAAAATCTATGAGATACAATGAAAGCAGTCCTGAGAGGGAAGTTTATAGCTCTACAAGCCTACCTCAAAAAATACGAAAAAATGGTAGTAAATCATCTAACTCTACAACTCAAAAAATTAGAAAGAGAGCAACAAGAAAAGCCCAGAGTGAGCAGAAGGAAGGAGATAATAAAGATCAGAGCAGAAATAAATGACATAGATCTAATCTAATAATAGACAAATATGCAAATTGACCATACCTCCGACACACCCACAAGCCACGCCCACGAGCCACGCACACGGTCCAATCAGAGCAAGTATGCAAATTAACCCAAACCAAGATGGCTATAGCCACAGAGAGCAAGGTTTCCTAGGTAACAGAGGAAGCCAAGCTTTCTGCCAGCCATTGCAGGCCTAAGCCTCCACTCAAGCTACAAAGTTTCAATTATAGAAGGTAAACAAATTCAAACAAATGGCGGCAGAATGGAGCTTGAGAGAGCAGGCCAGGGTTGCCACCGGCAACAGGGGAAGCAAAGCTTTCCGCACACCCTGGCCAGGCCCACCCGCTTAAGGCAACAAAGTTTCAATTATAACCCCAACAAAAATGGCTGCCGACTGCCCGTGGAGGGAGCCCCAGGCTTGGCTCCGCTCCAGGATACAAAGTTTCAATTGTAGAAGGAAAATAAATTCCAGATACCAGGGCCTCCACTTGTGTTTCCAGAGGTTGTGGCTGGCCTGCAAACCACCACAGGCCCCTCGCTCAGGCCTCCCCATGCCCCAAGGGAACCCCACCATGATCAGGGACACCCTTCAGGGCGAACCAGCTGGCCCCCACCCCTGTACCAGGCCTCTATCCTATCTAATAAAAGAGTACTATGCATATTGATCATCACTGCAACACACAATATAGCTGCCCCCATGTGGTCAAAGATCCTGCCCCCATGTGGACACAAGATGGCCACCACAAGATGGCCAGCAGGAGAGGGCAGTTGGGAGGCACCCGGCCTGCAAGGAAGGGCAGTTAGGGGAGGGCAGTTGAGAAGGACCTGGCCTGCAAGGGAGGGCAGTTGGAGGTGATCAACCCTGCAGGAGAGGGCAGTTAGGGGTAACCAGGCCGGCAGAGGAGAGAAGTTGGGGACAAACAGGCTGGCAGCAGAGTGGTTAGGGGGTGATCAGGCTGGCAGGCAGAAGCGGTTAGGGGCAATCAGGAAGGCAGGCAGGCAAGCAGTTTGGAGCCAGCAGTTCTGGATTGTGAGAGGGATGTCCGACTGCCCGTTTAGGCCCGATCCCAGGGATCAGGCCTAAACAGGCAGTCGGACATCCCTTGAGGGGTCCCAGATTGGAGAGGGTACAGGCTGGGCTGAGGGTCAACCCCCCTTCGTGCACGAATTTCGTGCACCGGGCCTCTAGTAGTAAAATAAAAAACAATACAAAAGAACAAAGAAACCAAGAGCTGGTTCTTTGAAAGGATACACAAGATTGATGAACCTCTAGCCAGGCTCACCAAGAAGCAAAGAGAGAGGACTCAAATAAACAAAATCAGAAATGAGAGAGGCAAAATAGCAACAGACCACACAGAAATACAAAGGATTGTTCAAAAATACTATGAGAAACTCTACTCCAACAAACTAGACAACCTAGAGGAAATGGACATATTCCTAGAAAAATACAACATTCCAAAACTCAATTGGGTAGATTCTAAAAATCTCAATAGGCCGATAACTATGGAAGAAATTGAAGCAGTCATCAAATAGCTTCTGGCAAACAAAAGCCCGGGGCCAGATGACTTCATAGGGGAGTTTTACCAAACATTCAAGAAAGAACTAAAACCTATCCTCCTCAGACTATTCCAAAAAATGCAAGAGGAAGGAACACTTCCAAGCTCCTTCTATGAAGCCAGCATTACCCTAATACCAAAACCAGATAAAGACAACACAATGAAAGAGAATTACAGGCCAATATCCCTCATGAACATAGATGTCAAAATCCTCAACAAAATTCTAGCAAATCGGATCCAGCAATACATCAGAAAGATCATACACCATGACCACGTAGGATTTATCTCAGGAATGCAAGGATGGTACAATATCCACAAATCAATAAACATGATTCATCACATAAACAAATTGAGAGATAAAAATCACATAATCATATCAATTGATGCAGAAAAAGCATTTGACAAAATCCAACACTCTTTCTTGATAAAAACTCTCAACAAGGTGGAAATAGAAGGATCATACCTCAACTTAATAAAAGCTATATAAGATAAACCCACAGCTAACATCATACCCAATGGGAAAAAACTAAAACCATTTCCCCTAAGAACAGGAACAAGACAGGGATACCCACTCTCACCACTCCTGTTTGACATAGTACTGGAATTATTAGCCATTGTGATCAGACAAGAAGAAGAAATAAAAGGCATCCAAATTGGAAAAGAAGAAGTTAAGCTGTCCTTATTTGCAGATGACATGATATTGTACATAAAAAACCTGAAAGACTCCATCAAAAAAACTAACAGACTCAATAAATGATTTCGGCAATGTAGCAGGATACAAAATTAACGCCAAGAAATCTATGGCATTTCTATACACCAATAGTGAACTTACAAAAAGAGAGACTAAAAAAGCAATCCCATTTACCATCACACCAAAAAAATTAAGATACCTAGGAATAAACTTAACCAAGGAGGTAAAAGACCTATACGCAGAAAACTACAGGACACTGAAAAAAGAGATAGAGGAAGATGTAAACAGATGGAAGAACATACCATGTTCATGGATTGGTAGAATCAACATCATTAAAATGTCCATACTACCCAAGGCAATCTATAGATTCAATGCACTCTCCATTAAAATACCATCGGCATATTTACAGACCTAGAAAGAACTCTCCAAAAATTCATCTGGAATAAAAAGATCCCGAATAGCCACAGCAATCCTGAGAAAGAAGAATAAAGTAGGAGGGACCTCAATACCAGATTTCAAGCTGTATTAAAAAGCCACAGTTCTCAAAACTGCCTGGTACTGGCACAAGAACAGACAGCTAGACCAATGGAATAAAATTGAGAATCCAGATATTGACCCAAACCACTATGCTCAATTAATATTGACAAAGGAGGCATGAACATACAATGGAGTCAAGACAATCTTTTCAATAAATGGTGTTGGGAAAATTGGACAGATACATGCAAAAAAATGAAACTAGATCACCAACTTACACCATACACAAATATAAACTCACAATGGATACAGGACTTAAACATAAGATGGGAAACCATAAAAATACTAGAGGAATCCACAGGCAGCAAAATCTCAGACATATGCCATATGCCGAAAGAACTTCTTCACTGATACTGCTCCTAGGGCAATGGAAGCTAAAGAGAAAATAAACAAATGGGACTACATCAAAATAAAAAGCTTTTTCATAGCAAAAGAAACCATCAACAAAACAACAAGAAAGCTCACTGCATGGGAGAACATATTTGCAAATGTTATCACTTTTATTTTTTATTTGGGGTAGCTGAGGCACAAAATTATCACTTTTATTTTTTATTTGGGGTAGCTGAGGCACAAAAAGTGTTGGAAGTTTGGCCAGGCTCATATGGCTTGTAAGTGATAAAGGTGGTGTTTAAATTAAGGCACTCTGACTCCAGAGCCCACCTCTTTCCCTACTCTTCTACACTGCATCTCAGAAACATGGTCATTCAGATGTCATCTAAAAGAAAAGGGGGAAAAATATGTGCACGCATCTATCCTATATGTTAGTATAAGCCACTTTAAATGTTTTCTGGAGAGGTTCAAGGTATAAATAATATAAAAATAATTCTGGGGATTCTGGTAGTTACTGAAACATCTGCAAGAAATGGCAAGGAGACCATCTGCAAGGAATTGAGGTTAAAGAAGTAATGCTGTAGCAACAAAGAGATTTCTGTTAGTTTTTGCTCCAACATTTTCTAGAGTGCTTCCGATGCCTTTTAAAGTCACTGATGGGAGAAACCAAGATGGCGGCATAGGTGACACACCTAACCTGCAGCCGGGCACAACAATTTCAAAGGCACAACTAGAGGTCAGAACGGACATCGTCCAGAACCACAGGAGAGCTGGCGGACTGAAATGCCCACAGCTGGGGGGAAGGAGAAGGCCACGGGGACAATCGGGGGAGCCGTAAAAGCCTGAGGTATGGAGAAACTGGCGGAGACACGAGCGCGCGCCTGCGGGGAGGATGGAGCCGGAGAGGAGGGGGCGGCTGACGGCCTGGCCGGCGTTCACTGGCAGGAAGGAGATAAAGGCTCCGGAGTGCGCTAAGCGCCGGCTCCGACTGCACTGAGCGCCAGTTCCGGACGAAACCCTGGGAAGCCAGGCGCAGGCTGGGGGAATGAATCTGGGCTGTGGGGCGCAGGCACAGAGGAGCGGGGGAAGGCAGAGCTCCAGAGGCGCGCACGGGAAGGGGCGCAAAGGACGGACTGGTGCCTGCGCCACTGAACTGCCCTAGCGGGAAGGAGACATAAGCTCAGGACCGTGCTGAACCCCAGTTCCGACTGCACTGAACCCCAGTTCCGGGCGAAACCCTGGGAAGCCAGGCGCACGCTGGGGGAATAAATTTGGGCTGTGGTGGCGGAGGCACAGAGAAGTGGCGGCCCCAGACGCGCGCACTGGAAGGTGCGCAGAGGACGGACTTTTGCCTGCGCCACTGGGTGGCCCTGCTGGGAAGGAGACAGGGACGCCAGACTGCGCTGAGACCCAGTTCCAACTGCACTGAAACCCAGTTCCAGGCGAGAATCTGGGAGTCCAGATTCATTAGGGGATGGACTGGACTGTTAGGCAGTGGGCGAAATTCCAGGGCGCGTTTCTCTCAGAGGTGTTTGCAAGGAATACAGAGGGACACAGACACAGGAGCCTCATAGGGCGGGGCTGACAGGAAGCCAAGGTTGTAGGCTCCACCCTGTAGCTCCGCCCCAGCCAAGCTGAGCAGAAGCTTTTTCCTGCTGAGTGCCTCAGGTAGTGGCTGACCCACACTGCATTGGAGACCCAGAAACGAGGGCATCTAGTGGTTGGTGTGAGATGACACCAGATTTCAATCACTTGCATAAGGGAGGCATTCTAGAGGCAGACTCAGTGAGCGCCAAGGCATTGCTGCATCAAGACCCGGCCCACAAACATGTCTCCTGCACAGCAACTCTTCCTATATGGACAAAGAGGGTCCTCACGGCCAATTGGCCTGGAGGACAATTCCTCCCAGTGACACCAACAACAATCAAGACTTAACTGTACAAAGGAGGACCAAGATGGAGACATAGGGCGGCAGCCTGATCGTTGCCTACCACAACAATATTGAGACTACGACGGGAGAGCAGAGCAGACACCAGCCAGAAAGACCGGGGGGCTGGCTGAGCAGATGCTCTACAACTAGAATAAAAGAGAGGGGTACGCAGGATGATGCTGATGCCGGTGACCCAAAGTCCACACTTTAAGAACTATGGCTCAGGCGACACAATGGTGGCCTGGAACGTGCTCGGCGCAGTTCCCCCGGCGGTCTCCGGCTGAGGGGACGGCTCCACTCGCTGCCGAGCACGAACAGACGAGCCCCTGAGAGACATGGGGTGGGAGACTCCGTGCTTGCTGACCTCCGAGTCCTTCAAGAATCTCAATGCCCCGAAGTGGCCAGGTGCGCACGCTCAGCGACTGGCCACCGTTGCAGACCCAAGGGCCGACGCAGCGACACCGGACCAGCCCACCGCCGGGCACCGGGCACACTGGAGCCTTGCCGAGCCCGCCGCCCAACGAGTTCTGCGGCAGCCGCCCTGGAGCTCTGAGAAAATGACCGAAGGAATTGCTGAGAGGGAATTGACCAACAGGAATTGGGATCAAGAAGACGAAACCCCGCTGAGACCCGAGTCCAGGCGAGCCTGCGAGCCTCTGGGCTCAGATGTGGTCACACGCCTCTGGGTCTAGGTGAGGCCTCACGCCCCTGGGTTTGGGTGAGGCCACACGCCCCTGGGTCCAGGTGAAGCTGGATTCCGGGTTTGGGTGAGGCCATGTGCCCCTGGGTCCGGGCGAATCTGAACCCTGGGTCCGGGTGAGGCCGTGGGCCCCTGGATCCGGGTAAGGCTGGGTCCCGAGTACGGGTGAGGCCGTGAGCCCCTGGATCCGGGTGAGACCACGCGACCAGGGGTCTGAGAGACGTAACGCGCCCCTGGGTCCGGGTGCGACCATGTGTCCCTGGAGCCGGATGAGGCCTCGTGCACCTAGGCCCGGGTGAGGCCACGTGCCCCTGGGTCTGGGAGAGGCCAAGCGTCCCTGGGTCCGGGTGAGACCATGTGTCCCTGGATCCGGGTGAGGCTTCGTGCACCTAGGCCCGGGTGAGCCCAAGTGGCCCTGGGTCTGGAAGAGGCCAAGCGTCCCTGGGTCCGGGTGAGACCATGTGTCCCTGGATCCGGGTGAGGCCTCGTGCACCTAGGCCCGGGTGAGGCCACGTGCCCCTGGGTCTGGGAGAGGCCAAGCGTCCCTGGGTCCGGGTGAGACCATGCGTCCCTGGATCCGGATGAGGCCTCGGGCACCTAGGCCCGGGTGAGCCCAAGTGGCCCTGGGTCTGGGAGAGGCCAAGCGTCCCTGGGTCCGGGTGAGACCATGTGTCCCTGGATCCGGGTGAGGCCTCGTGCACCTAGGCCCAGGTGAGCCCAAGCGGCCCTGGGTCTGGGAGAGGCCAAGCGTCCCTGGGTCCGGGTGAGACCATGTGTCCCTGGATCCGGTTGAGGCCTCGTGCACCTAGGCCCGGGTGAGGCCACGTGCCCCTGGGTCTGGGAGAGGCCAAGCGTCCCTGGGTCCGGGTGAGATCATGTGTCCCTGGATCCGGGTGAGGCTTCGTGCACCTAGGCCCGGGTGAGCCCAAGTGGCCCTGGGTCTGGAAGAGGCCAAGCGTCCCTGGGTCCGGGTGAGACCATGTGTCCCTGGATCCGGGTGAGGCCTCGTGCACCTAGGCCCGGGTGAGGCCACGTGCCCCTGGGTCTGGGAGAGGCCAAGCGTCCCTGGGTCCGGGTGAGACCATGCGTCCCTGGATCCCGATGAGGCCTCGTGCACCTAGGCCCGGGTGAGCCCAAGCGGCCCTGGGTCTGGGAGAGGCCAAGCGTCCCTGGGTCCGGGTGAGACCATGTGTCCCTGGATCCGGGTGAGGCCTCGTGCACCTAGGCATGGGTGAGGTCACGTGCCCAGGGGTCTGAGAGGCCAAGCGTCCCTGGGTCCAGGTGAGACCATGTGTCCCTGGATCCGGGTGAGGCCGCGTGCACCTAGACCCGGGTGAGCCCAAGTGGCCCTGGGTCTGGGAGAGGCCAAGCGTCCCTGGGTCCGGGTGCGACCATGTGTCCCTGGAGCCGGATGAGGCCTCGTGCACCTAGGCCCGGGTGAGGCCACGTGCCCCTGGGTCTGGGAGAGGCCAAGCGTCCCTGGGTCCGGGTGAGACCATGTGTCCCTGGATCCGGGTGAGGCTTCGTGCACCTAGGCCCGGGTGAGCCCACGTGGCCCTGGGTCTGGAAGAGGCCAAGCGTCCCTGGGTCCGGGTGAGACCATGTGGCCCTGGATCCGGGTGAGGCCTCGTGCACCTAGGCCCGGGTGAGGCCACGTGCCCCTGGGTCTGGGAGAGGCCAAGCGTCCCTGGGTCCGGGTGAGACCATGTGTCCCAGGATCCCGATGAGGCCTCGTGCACCTAGGCCCGGGTGAGCCCAAGTGGCCCTGGGTCTGGGAGAGGCCAAGCGTCCCTGGGTCCGGGCGAGACCATGTGTCCCTGGATCCGGGTGAGGCCTCGTGCACCTAGGCCCGGGTGAGCCCAAATGGCCCTGGGTCTGGGAGAGGCCAAGCATCCCTGGGTCCGGGTGAGACCATGTGTCCCTGGATCCGGGTGAGGCCGCGTGCACCTAGGCCCGGGTGAGCCCAAGTGGCCCTGGGTCTGGGAGAGGCCAAGCGTCCCTGGGTCCAGGTGCGACCATGTGTCCCTGGATCCGGGTGAGGCCTCGTGCACCTAGGCCCGGGTGAGCCCAAGTGGCCCTGGGTCTGGGAGAGGCCAAGCATCCCTGGGTCCGGGTGAGACCATGTGTCCCTGGATCCGGGTGAGGCCGCGTGCACCTAGGCCCGGGTGAGCCCAAGTGGCCCTGGGTCTGGGAGAGGCCAAGCGTCCCTGGGTACGGGTGAAGCCAGATCCTGGGTCCGGGTGAGGCCGTGCGCCCCTGGATCCATCCGGGTGAGGCTGGGTCCCAGGCCCGGGTGAGACCACGCGCCCCTTGGGTATGGGTGAGGCCACGTGCCCCTTAGTCCGGGTGACGCCGTGCCCCTGGGTTCGGCCGAGACCAAACCAGAGGGAGTCGGACCTCCATTACCACCATTTGTCCACCATCCAGAGCTGAGGGGTCAGTGCTGACATGTACACATAAGGAACTACTGGACATTGAAATTGGGTCTCAAAAGAACTGTTGGTCCAGGGGGAAGCTCGCTACAGATTGATTCATTTGCCTGTCAGCATAACTATTATTGCTCGTCTTACATTCAGTTCTTATTAGTATATATCTAGTGACATATGATCTCGCTCATCTAGGGGAAATGATGAACAACATAGACTGAGGAACAAGAACAGAACCAGAAGCAAGGAGGCATCGATCGGACTATCGGGCCTCAGAGGGAGGATAGGGGAGGGTAGGGGGAGGGTGGGGGGAGGGGGAGAGTTCAACCAAAGGACCTGTATGCATGCATATAAGCCTATCCAACGGTTAAGTTCAACAGGGGATTGGGGCATGCGTGGGGAGAGGGGTGGGATGGGAATGGGGGGATGAGGACAAATATGTGACACCTTAATCAATAAAGAAAATTAAAAAAAAATAAAGTCACTGATGTTATTGGTCTTTTACATACTTTATTTAATTCTCACAACAGCCAGTATTGTAGGTGTTACTTTTGTTCTTTACCTTTCAAAAGAAGGAATTGAAATCTTAAGAGGACAGATATCTTGTCCAAGGTCACAGAGCTGGTAAGTGGCAAAGCAGCCTGGATTGAAACTCAGGCAACTTCTTTTTAGAGCCCACATGTTTAAATGCTGCAAATGATATTGGAAATTGGTGATCAAGAACTCATGTAAATCAAAGGTCAGATAAGCCAGTCAGCAATCTGAGGGAAAGCAAGAACTTGGAGGATCAACTTACTGAAAAATAAAACCAGCAGCCGGTCCAAATGCCACTTTCAGAAGAGCCTCAAGCAATGAAGGTGCAAAACAGGGCAAAGTGGATTGGAAAACAACCTTGATGACTAGCACAAAAAACATTTGAATTTCATGTTAACACCTGTCCCAGCCAGGGAAGTTCATGTATGCTTTCTGTTAGTGCAGAGACCAGTTCCAGAGCTCATCTAGCTTAATGAAATGAGTTTTACGGACAAAATAGGCAGGTTTAGGGAGTCTTAGAGATAAACAGGGTCCATGGGATAGGAATGCATAGATGGAGACTTGAAGACACCAGGGTGCTTATCTTATACAGAGGATAGAGAAATGCCATAGAAAGATGGGATCCAGACAGATGGAAATATTTCTGACCTGAGCAATTAAAACAGCCATAAACCAAGGACAAATATATCTCTGGCCTTAGCAGTTGGGAGATAAAAGGCAACTCCACCCAGCAAGATAAGGGGGAGAGAAAGAAGGGAGCACCATGTGGGCTTTGAGCTTTGAAACTAATTTTATGTAGCAGAATGACCAATGAGGAAAACATGGGGGTCCCAAATTAAGGAAAGGGACCAATAAGAAAAGATCAGATTCAAACAAAGAACTGCAGCAT
Source organism: Eptesicus fuscus (assembly GCF_027574615.1). Lineage (NCBI taxonomy): Eukaryota > Metazoa > Chordata > Mammalia > Chiroptera > Vespertilionidae > Eptesicus > Eptesicus fuscus. Next base: position 88,111,817 of record NC_072473.1, read on the forward strand.
ATATAAACTGGAGACAAAGGGACAGGAGGCAGGATTTTTTTTTTCCCATTAGAGAGAGAGAGAGCAGGCTTTTCCCAGTTGAGGTTTTCTCCCCAAATGGTCCTCTTTGGGGACAACCCTGCCCAGATGGAGTTCGTATCTGCTTCCAATAAACTACATTTTTTATTAAAGAAGCCTTTTTTGTCCACGAGTTTATTCTTCAAACTTCGTGAGGACAAGAACCCACGGGAAGAAAAGTCTGCACCCTGAACCCCATGTTTCACTAAGAGCTGCAAGTAGAAGTTGGTTAAGTTAGAATGCCTGGATGGAGTGGCAATCACATAAAAATATTCAGATAAATAGGCACTAGAGACTATTTAGAAAACTGATAAAATTATGGACTATTAAGAGTCAGAAAAAAATACTAGACTTCTCCCCATCACATTTATTAATCTTTTGATGACATTCCTGGCAAGAGATCACCTAGCTTCTGCTCAAACACTAACTCCTGGGGCAGCCTGTTTTATTTTTAGGCAATTTTCACAGTTCAAAACTTACTCTTTATGTTGATCTGAAATCTGTCTCCCTGTACATTACTCCTTTTGACCCCTACCTATTTTTTCCAGGAATACAAATAAGACAACCACCCATTCACAGGACAACAGACTTTTGAGCACATTTTGGAAAGGGAAAATTGTGCTATTAGCTTAACCTGACTGGAAAAGTAAACACAAACTGACTTTTCCCATGGAAAGGCAGGTTTTTTTGATGATGGAAACTTGAATTTCTTAAGCCATGACTTCTCCAAGGAAGGTTTTATTTTGGACTTGCTATTATCTGAAGTTTATTCTGGTGGATCTTTCAAAATACCCTCAAAGCAGTTTGTTTCCATAACAAACTCAGTTGTAGCTTAACTCTGTTTCCTTATTTCTGGCCCTGAGGTCTTTGTCCCATTTAGTGAAGAATATGAGGAAGAAATACTTATCCAAATGGAGCCAAAGCTTAGCAACTCTCTTTCCCACTATCCTTGCAATTGTTAAATACATTTCCAAATAAATGCTTTCCTTATTGCTAACCTGGTCATTAAGGATAAACACTCAGTATATACAGGGATACAGCCTAAGTGTAATAAGGCCAAGAAGAACAGGCTTTGTTTTATTTTGTTGATGAATTTAATAGCTAAATTAGTAAAATATAAAGTTGAGGCAGGTTAAGGGGACACAAAGAGTTATGTATTCTTTGTTGAGAGAGATATAAAGACGAGAGAGAGAGAGAGAGAGAGAGAGAGAGAGAGAGAGAGAGAGAGACTGTACCAGACAGAATGAAGAATGTGCCATACAGAATAGTCTGGAAACATCATCCAAGATATACAGCCTCTTGGCTTCTGTATGATGAGAAAGGAAGGAAAAAATGACATCTGTAATTGAAAAGTGAAGTTTGTGAATCAAAATTAAGAAAGATTTATGAACCACATAAAGGGGGAAATCCCATACTGGATATTTGTGATTTTTTTCCGAACAGAAGTCCTGAAAATTAAGAAAATATGTATGAAGAAGTTGAGGTAGTGTAAATTTAAGAATTAAAAAAGAAATTATTGGGTTTGAACTGGAACTCAAAGAAGCAGAAAAAAATGAGTTTAACAGAAGCTTGGAATAGTGTTTCATGAGGCTCCTTTTCTTCCCCATGGATATTACAGAGGCAGGGGCTCTGACTCGCCAAAGATTTTTAAGTCCCAAAAGGCATTGTGTAGCCTTTCTAAGGTAGGCCAGGAGAATAGTTGGCATGGGGTGAGGTGTAGAGCAGGATAAACCTGGCTTGGGCAAAAAGGGGACAGGGACCACAGAAGGCCATTCCAAACAAAGAGGGAAAAGCCTTCAATGTAGGCCAGAAATTATATTGAATCTCATAAGAGCTTTTTTTTTTCCAGTTCAGCTATGGTCAAAGCCAGATTATAAAGTGCATAGATAGACCATGAGGCAGTTTTGGAAAATAGACACCCAGGATGCTGGGGGAGTAGACTAAAACACACACACACACACACACACACACACACACACACACACACACACACCATTAACCTAAACCCAACAACAATTCAAGCCAAAAATGAAGTCCCATGAGCAGTGCAAATACTGGTGTGAGTGGGCACTGAAAAAGTCCCCCTAGCCCTGATTCACAGAAGGTGAACCTAGGACTCACAAGCAGGCTACATTTTTGTGAGTAGCTCCTGTAAGAATTTAAAAGCCTTGGAGAAGAGATATTCTAGGATTTTTTTCAGAATGCGGGAGAAAGAAAAGTTACACTGAGTACCCAAAGCAAAGGGAGTTAGGCAGAATTTCTCTTCACCTGTCTTTTATGTTGTCAAGTACATCATCAAGAATTCAAGAAGTCTTGAGTGTTTATTGGATGGAACATGAGGCAAACTTCTCTGACCTCATAATGTTGCTGAAAATGATGAAAACAGTGAGTGAGTCCTTTTATTTTCAGTAGCAACAATTGGATAGAGGGGATGGAAATTATGCTGCTTATAAAATATAGGGTGGGGCAAAAATAGGTTTACATTTGTTTGTATGGAAAATAATGTAATAATAAATGATAATATAAGAATAAACTGTGTTTCATGTACTCATAACTGTAAACCTACTTTGACCCACACTATACAGATGGGAGAACAAAAGGCTAAGGGCCTAATCCTTTATTAATATCTAGTTGATCTCCTTTACCAAGAAACTCTTTCCAGATTTTAATATCTGATTATTTAATCCCTTCATAGTTCCACATTGTTTATAATTTATCCCAAATAATAAGTGCATTTTCTTGTCAATGCTTAAAATGCAAAGATATTCAACCCTGAACAAATCAAAAGTAACATAAAGTAAATGACTTTTATTCATTATGATACTGTCATCTCTAGCTGAATAAAGAACATTTTTTAGCCATCTAAATTTTAAATGACAAAGTACCCTGGACCAAAATCATAATGCCATTTATCCTGTTATCTGATGCCTCTAAGAGGTTGAAGGGATTAATAAATACAGTTGTCTTAATGTTTCAGACAAACTTTTCACTCTTTTTGACAGTTATTAAATACATTAATTTTCTGATGGTAATTTCAATGTAATGACCATATGAAAAATGTAAGTCTTGTTTTCCCATCAGAATAGAATAAACTGGGAAGTATCTTGAGAGCCATAAATCATTGTATGAAAGAGCCTTAAGATGCCATTCAAGGAGTGGTGTGGAATTCTGTGTGTCAGAGTGAATTAAGTAAGAAATATAATGTAATTACAGTTAAAGGGACTTTTCCATGCAACAACTCCCTAACCTATATAGAGAGATATGGTAGCTTTACCAGAATGATAAGTAAGCAAGAAACACATAGGTACAAGACAGGGTCTTGAATTCTTGGTTGATTATATCAAAATAAACCCATAAATAATGTAGGGGGAAAGGTTTATTAAAGCCAATAACTTGAAAATCAAATAACTTGAGAGTAAACATTGGCTCTTGGTAAGAGACTCTGAGAAAAAGGATTTAAATTTATTTCCCTGAGGTGAGGCTAGTTGGCTCTGCATTGTTCCATGGCTCTAGACAGTATCCCCCTAACCTTAGCAAGGCCTCTTGCAAATGCATGTTATTGGCACCAAGGGAACTAGCCTAAACATCAGGAAAATGGCCTACATCTACATATTACAAAGGAAAAACAATCTAAAATGCATTCCTTCGCCATAAATGACAGTGATAGCACATTATTAGTAAGGAAACACCACTTTTATTCAGAAACATCCATTGTAGGATATGGATGGTTCTTAATATCATTGCTAGAAAGCTCCAAACAAGCCCCAGAGAAAAGTGGAAACCAAGGGGGCCAGAGCATGTTTTTGGAAGGTTGGCTGGTAGTATGATCCCTATCATGACTTTTGAGGTAAATACTTTTCTTTCAGACACACCCAGACTGTCATATTCATATCCTGCTTCTTTGGCAATTCATGTCATTTTGCTTAATTACTTAAAAATAATTTTAATGTTACCAAAGCAATATATGTATGTAGTTTAAAAATAAAATTTAAATTGAAAAAAGTAGTCCCTTTATTCATATTTCTCCACCCCCTAGTCCCATTTGAAATTTCAGCTATTTCTTCTAGAAGAGTATATACTTCTAAGTGATATGCTTATGTTACACTTTTTAAAAATATATTTTATTGATCTTTTACAGAGAGGAAGGGAGAGGGATAGAGAGTTAGAAACATCCATCAGCTGCCTCTTGCACACCCCCTACTGGGGGATGTGCCCACAACCAAGGTACATGCCCTTGACTGGAATTGAACCTGGGACCTTTCAGTTCACAGGCCGAAGCTCTATCCACTGAGCCAAACCAGTTAGGGTTACACTTTCTTGATTTATCGACAACACATTGTCTATTAACTCCTTGTAATGGAAGAAGAGAAATGTAAGCTCTCTACCTTCTCTCACACATACTTTTATTATTATTTATAATATTATACCTATGTAAATAATATTCACTTTTGAACTAAGTGGTCTACTACCATGGTTTTATTTCTTAAAATGTTTGTTTGCTTTCATTTGCCTTGTTTTCTATTTATCTAACATTAGCTTTCCCCCAGCTATCCCTCCAGAATTGTTCAATGCCCAGGAATATTTTTTTTTTACAATTATAGTTAGAAAAAGTTGTAAAAACTCCATCAGTTCCATTTTCTCCCGTAAACCTTTCCCACCACTTTGTATCCTCTGGTTTCAATCCAGAATGGCTGCTTCAGTTTGGTAGGCCTGGGGCACAAATCTTGTCCTATAGCCTCCTTTCATCATTCTGTGTTGGATTCTAGGTCCTATTATCTTTCTAGGGTTACACCCTCATTATGATGAAGCATATGCAACCTACAAAAAAATACATGGAAGGTAAAATTTTGTGTTCTTACAACCAATTTTTTCTTAAGGGTTACTCTCAAGTTGGAGAGTTGCCTTGCAAGTCTTGATAACAGTGATACATGATAAACATGATTAGAAACCGTATGAATGTGAGATGAAGGTTTGAGGTTTACTAACTGGTAGGTTTTCTTGAATGGTGATCAGGCAGAAGCTAGCTGCTTCATAGGAACACTCCAAATATCAGAATTCTTTTTCTCTAAGCACCCCAGTTTCTCCAAGAATAGTTATTCACTTCATTAGCCTGAGCAGAATATTAATGGTTATGTCTAGAAACAGGGTGTAGGAAAAAAGTGAGGACCACACTGCTCCATATGGAAATTTCACTTCATCTCCTTGTTTTCAGCTCATTTCTTGAGTCTGGAGACTCCTCACTTCAATTTTTCCAGAGACTAAACTTCTTGTCTCTTATTGGAAGAGAGGTAGTTACCACCTGCATGGATCAGAAGAGAACTGGTAAGTCTGAACACTATATTATCTTTCTTTTTTATGTTTTCTATTTTTTAAAATCTTTATTGTTGAAAGTATTACATATGCTCCCTTTTTGTCCCCACTAACCCCTTCTAGCCCACCCCCACCTTCTACCCCAGGTCTTCACCACACTATTGTCTGTGTCCATGTGTTATGCATATACATGCTTACAAGTTCTTTGGTTGATCTCTTCACACCCACTTACTATATTATCTTTCAACCAACTATTGTGGTATTTTTTCACTTATTTTTTATTTTTCAATTACATTCTATATTCAAAACAGTCATTGTTTTAATTCCATGCCACTTCCCTGCTTTCTGCAGTACCTGGTACCTCTAAGCACTGAGCCTCAACATCTGCCTGGCTATGAGGGTCACTTCTCATTGCTCTTCCCCTTCTGAGGCACTTAAGTTATAAATTCCTTTACTCTGCAGAATCCATTTACACTTTTACTTCTAGTTTTATTTTCTAAAAATCTGTTGAAATATTTTGTCTGCTGTTTCCTCTCCTGTTTTCTTAGCTTCTGTTAGTTAATACCTTTTATTATTTCTAAACTTGACATTTTGACAAGGTTTGGGAGGTAAAATAAGATACACTCACGTGATTAATTTGTTATATTTAGCTAGATGTTTGTTTCTATGTTGACCTTTGACAAATAGCCAGATATTTGTCCAGCAAAATGGGTTTATTTGGGACAACAGACTTCTGACTTCCAGAACTATAAGATAGTGAATTTGTGTTGTTTCTAAGGCATTAATTTAGTGGTAACTGGTTGCAGCAGCCATAGGAAACTAATATAGAAGACATATGCCAAAACTTCACTTATTCTTTTTTTAAATAAAAGAATGTGGTTATTTTAAATGATGGCTCTAAATTGTGGACACTTGGTAAGCAAACAGATAGTTGTCCATTGACAAAATACAGCACATCATATTGTTGATTTTCCTCCAACATAGCTTTACTCAGTATATGATATTCTATTACATCACACTATACATCACTGATAAATAGAACTAACCTAGATAATAGATATTGGGGAGAAAAGTCTTTCTTTGTTCCTTGTGTTTCCTTCCATGAGTAAGAATTGCCACCATGCTAACAATCCTGTCCTCTCTCCCCGCATCACTCATTTCTCCCCAGAGGAGGAGTGCTTAATATTATTTGTGAGTTTGCAAGAAAAAGCCAAGCATATGAACCTGGCTCCTTCTGTTCCACCCTCATTGCCCAGAACTGGCCTGTTCACAGAGCACACATAGTTTCCATTGTTCTAAGCCATGCAGGGAATTTTATGAAACAGTTCCGGTTGAAATCTGGAGTACTCAAACACTGCCTGTGCCTGGTGGGTACACCTGTCCACAAGTATAAGTCCATTCTCCATAGTGGCCTTTTCTATAATGAAGGTAATATTTTAATCTTACCTTTGTCAGAGTTTGAAAGATATTATGGATAAGTGCATAGGTGTTGGCCTCAAACAGCTGAGATTCAAAGTCCTACTCTGTTACCTGCTCAGCCAGAATTGTAAAGATCCAATCTTACCCTTTGGAACAGCATGGAGGAACCTCAAGAGTATTATGCTAAGTGAAATAAGCTAATCAGAGAAAGACAAATACCATATGATCTCACTTGTATGTGGAATCTAATAAACAAAATAAACTGACAAGCAAAACAGAAACAGATTCATAGAGGTAGAGAAACTTCATTTCATTTATGCAATATGTTTATTGATCACTAACTAGTACAAATCACTATGCAGATAGTATGTAGTTTACAAGGATGAAACATGAAGATCTTGATCTTTAGAAATGTATTGTCTAGTAGAGTAGAGGAGATATTGCATTGTTTTATGTGTGCTACAAATTGGTGAGGAGAGAGAAAGAGAAAAAAATCAGGTTATTTATTTATCCAAGGATACTCAAATTTAGCAGAGGTGAGGTGCCTACAAGACAGAGCAGGAGCAAAGTAGCATTATTCTGTTAACTCGTGAGTCCCTAATGTGATAAGGCAATATTCCTGGGTGTAAGAAATCTGATTTTGTGCTTCAGTGTATCCCTTTTCTATGTGTGGATTCTATCACTGTTCAGGAAAAATTAAATGACCTTTGCACTTAATAAACATCAGCATCATGAGGCTACATGCCATCTATGGTGAAAAAGAAGTACCCAAATGCCCCTAAGAAGTATTTCTTCCCTGAGCCAAGTTTTGTTACAGAAAGCTCATTTCCCCCTGTGTATTTTATGTAAGCGAATTTAATCAGTTTACACAGAAGGTAGGAATTGGTAAGAGAAATATGTATGCCTATACAGAAACACACACATGGACATGTGCATTTACATACTTACAAACAAATGTTGCTAATGTGATTAACATTTTTCCTTAAGCAAACAGATGCAAGGCAACTTTTAGGATAACTCTGGGCTTCAAAGTATCAGGGAGGAGAAATTAATAAGATAGAAAAGAAAATGTCTTGATTAGGAAAAAAGACAGTGATTGAAACTGCAAATGTTGGGTCATATTTATAATTTTTCTTTTTCTCTCTTCTGGGCTTGCAACAATGGACAAATATAGTGACAGGGAAAGCCCAAAGAACTATAAAGACCTGGCAAATCTAGAATAAGAGAAATTGGGATTGGATTAAATAGTGGTAAATGGCTGAGTTTAGTGATATGACCACAATAATTAAATTCAAGTCACCTGTTGTAAATATATTCATTTGTAGGGGCACATATATTCTAATTCATGTTTTGGATTTCTTCGGATATATTCCAGAGGAAAAGGGGGTGGGGTGAGTGGAGGTTTGCAAAGGGAGCAGAGAGAAATGGATATGCAGAGACTGCTTGGGGCAATGGGTACATGATGCAGTGTGCAGATATTTTGTTGTACACATGAAACCTGTATAGTTTTGTAAACCAATGTCATCCCAGTAAATTCAAATAAAAATTCAACAATGATCTATTTGGTCCCCACTATGTGCTCAACAGGTTCTGTGAGAATACAAAGATGAATGAAACCCAGTTCTTGCCATCAAGTAATTTTCAATCTAGTGTTAGGGTGTAAATCCCATATAACTCTAAAGAAAGGCCAGATATAGAGACTATTAGATTGAAGTGCAGAGCTATGTTATTCAAAGAGGGAGAGATCAGAAGACTCGTGGGGTAGGGAGATGGAGGAAAAGAGAAAAGTCTCAATGAAAGAGGAAGTATTCAAATGGAGCCAGAAAGATGAGTACAAGTTCAGTAAGGAAAAGGGACTAAGGGGCACCATGAAGAGCATAGCAATGGCAAAGAGTGAACTTTTTTGGAAATAAACATTTATTTGGTCTTTCATTCATTACCTGGATCTCTGTTCTTTGAAATTGGTTCTACCCTGATTGAGTTACCATGGAAGAAAGGAGTAGAGTTGACCCTTAAACAATGTGGAGTAGGGGCACTAACAATAAAAAATCCACATCTAACTTTTGACTCCACCAAGACTTAGTCGTCCCTCAGTATTCATGGAGGATTAATTATAGGAACCATGGTGGGTGCCAAAATCCATGGATGCTCAAGTCCCTTATATAAAACTAGAGGCCCGGTGCACAAAACTCGTGCACGGGAGGGGGGAGTGTCCCTCAGCCCAGCCTGCACCCTCTTGAATCTGGGACCACTCGAGGGATGTCTGACTGCCTGTTTAGGCCCGATCCCAGTGGGGGTAGCCCGGTGGGGTTGGGCCTAAATGGGCAGTCAGACATACCTCTCACAATCCAGGACTGCTGGCTCCCAACTGCTCGCCTGCCTGCCTTCCTGATTGCCCCTAACCGCTTCTTCCTGCCAGCCTGATCACCCCCTAACCACTCCCCTGCCAGTCTGTTTGCCCCTAATTGCCCTCCCCTGCAGGCCTGGTCACCTCTAATTGCCCTCCCCTGAAAGCCTGGTCCCCCCCAACTGTCCTCCCCTGTAGATCTTGGTCCCCCCTAACTGCCCTTCCCTGCAGGCCTGGTTACCCCCAACTTCCCTCCTCTGCCGGCCTGGTCACCCCTAACTGCCCTCTCCTGCTGGCCATCTTGTGGTGGCCATCTTGTGTGCACATAGGGGCAGGATCTTTGGCCACATGGGGGCAGCCATCTTGTGTGTTGGTCAATCTGCATATTACTCTTTTATTAGATAGGATAGAGGCCTGGTGCATGGGTGGGGGCCAGCTGGTTTGCCCTGAAGGGTGTTCTGGATCAGGGTGGGGATTCCCTTGGAGTGTGGGGCAGCCTGGGCGAGGGGCCTGTGGTGGTTTGAAGGCCAGTCATGCCCCCTGGCGACCCAAGTGGAGGCCCTGGGATCTGGGATTTATTTATCTTCTACAATTGAAACTTTGTAGCCTGGAGTGGAGCCAAGCCTGCTTGCTCTGTGGCAGCAGCCATTTCTGTTGGGATTTATTTATCTTCTATAATTGAAACTTTGTAGCCTTGAGTGGAGGCCTGGGCCAGCCAGAGTGTGTGGAAAGTTTGGCTTCCTCCATCGCCGGGGAAACCCAAGCCTCCTGCTCGCTCAGTGGCCATAGCCATCTTGGTTGGGGTTAATTTGCATACTTGCTCCTGATTGGATGGTGGGTATGGCTTGCAGGTGTAGTGGAGTGATGGTTAATTTGCATATTACTCTTTTATTAGATAGGATGACATAGAACAAGGCATTCAGTCTTTCTCCACATATGCAGATGGGGAACCCAGGAATACAGAGGGCTGACTGTATATTTATTGAAAAAAATACGCATATAAGATATATGCATAACCTGTGGATACAGACAATGCGGTGGTGAGGGACTGGATGGGGCATGGGAGAGGGATGTAAGAGGTTAATGGGGGAAAAGGAGGATCTATGTAATACTTTCAACAATAAAGATTAAAAGAAAATAAAAAATGGACTAGTGCAGTTCAAATCCATGTTGTTCAAGGGTCAACTGTATTTTACTTAAGCACATATCTAATTTTGATAGCAGAGATGGCAGTTCTTTATCTTTCCCATATGGTCAAGACACAACCTTCTGAACTGAAGAGAGCAAATACATGAATTAGAAGAGTACACTGAAATAATTCTGATATAATGGCATCATTACTGCTTCTCTAGTTAATAATATCCTGCTTTCTTGGTGACTGTGAGCAAAGCTCATTTATGTAAGAAAGGAATTGTCTACACTGTGACCAGCACTTTGGTGGCACAACAATGAAGTAAGACTGTTTGCCTGCCTTCAGAGAGCTCAGAGTTTTTTGGGGAGTATGATGATGTTACATACAGAATGCAGGCCATTTAACATTTTGTTATTCTCATTTTCCTACTCTCTGAAAATGGAGTTTGGAATGGCTTTCCTACATGGGGATGTGATAAGACTGAAATTACTGTATGTGAAAGAACAGTTAAAAGTATGAAGGACATTGTAAATGTTCAGTGATATAGTCATGTGAATATGCCTATTTATCCCCCACTCTTAGTTCTTCCTAATTACATAAAGGAGTCTCCTGGGCCAGACTGAGCCAGGGTAAGTGCCTACCCTGTTATCTGCTGCAATGATGAGTCAGATGAATGCCCTGACTCCAACACATTTGACTGTCTCTCTTGAACTCTCTGGCACTGTTACTAGAATAAGCATATTTCTACTTTATTCACCCATTGGGAAAATGAGTTCTTAGCTGGGAGTAATCAGGTGTCTGAACATTTGGTTTGAATTCTTTCTGCTGGGGCCCTAGAGTCATCTGTGTTTTACCAGATTGGAGCCGTTTCCCAAAGTGAACATTGTTAAGCTCTACAGCTGAGGTGTTTTCTTCCAAGTGGGATATGCAGCAGCAAAACTGAAAGCTTTCACAAATCTCTATGTGGATAACTTTTACTGAAAATATTGCTATTAATACAAATGCATTCACCTAAGAATGATGGAACAAAGGCCAGTTTATAGCTTACTGCCTTTTGAAGAAGGGGGAGTGGGCTTTTGAAATTGATTGCTTGGGTGAACACAATTTGTACTAAGTTTTCCTCTCAATTGGACTTGTGACAGCTTTTAGCTATGTTGAAATTTCTCTTTTGTCCCTTGAAGGGAAAGTGGCTAAATCGATTTGGGTTATTTGTCTGGAAAACTGTCTTGCTATCTGGGAAACTGTCTCTCTGGATGCATAGAAAGGCCTCTTTTATAAAGACAGGGCCCTGAGCCATGGATACCTTCTACAATTACAAAGTGAAGAACATTTATCAGCAATAAAAATGTATAGTTTCTCTTTGGCTCTTTGGAAATGTTCTGGCTGAATTGCAGCTATTTATCATTATTTCTAAACAAAAAGCTCTGAATGGGTTGTGACAACAGCCAGACAGGTGCTATTTAAACAAACAAACAAACAAACAAACAAACAAACAAAACATTGGAAGAATTGTGATTACATTTTTCAAAGAAGTGTCATCTCAGATAGAATAACAATCATGAGCAGCCTGCACCTGGGGAAGTTGAGTTTGAGTGACAGCTAGAGGGGCGGGGTGCTGCTTAAAGTATGCTGCCCCAGGATTATATGGGAGATGGAAGGAGCACAAAGGTTGGACGGGCCCCTGGTAATTTGCCTATTTTTATCTGGCACCTAATGAGAAAATTGGGAAAACTTTATATAATAAGAGTGCAGTATATGGAGAAGTGATACCTAGCCCAAATATGAGAACTTCTTTGAAGAGAGAAACCGTGTCACAGAGTATACTTTGATTTTTCAATCTATAAAATGGGTAAGGTAATGTTATCTTTCTAATTACCTCTATAATTTCTTTATGTGAGCTAAGCAAAACGATGCATGCAAAACAGTTATTACAATGCCTGCCTGTGTACAGAGTAGGGACCTTATAAATATATTTATTTAAAAAGTGTATGAATACATGAACAGAGGAAATTGGGAAGCTCCAATTGGGTGTGCATCCCCCTTTAGGAGAAAACAGAGTCTGCTTCTAGGTGAACCTCTGAATGTCTTAAAAGTTCTATGCAACAGTTAAACTGATGGCTGAGCAAGTCCTGAGCATTGGTTCTATCAGGGAAGGAACTACAAAGATTCAAAAGATTCATCTTTTACTTCCCACAGTGATTCTTTCACCCTATTTTTTAAAAATATGCTTTCATAGTTTTTTGTTTTTGTTTTTGTTTGAGAGAGAGAGAGAGAGAGAGAGAGAGAGAGAGAGAGAGAGAGAGAGATAGGGGGGGGGAAGGGAGAGGGATAGAGAGATAGAAACATCTATTAGAGAGAAACATCATCCATTGGCTACCTTTCACACGCCCCCTACTGGGGATGGAGCCCACAACCCAGTCTTGGTTCATGGATCCATGACACACCCTCTTTATCCGCAAATTTATTTGGCAATTGAGCGTCTATACTGCTCTCTCCTATCTTAAGCCTAGATAATCATGCTGTTAGACTGCTATTTCCATACTGACATTCTCTTTATTATTGATAGTAATAATAATAATAACAGGTGCAAATTATTTGCTCAGCACTTGCAAAAGCACCTTTACATGCCTTACCTCATTTAATATTTAATAACCTTTATAGTGTAGGTATAACTATCCTCATTTGAAAGATGAGAAACTGAAGCACCATGGGGTTAAATAACTTTTGTAAGCTCTATGGCCAGAGGAATGTGAATACTTTTCAGAAGAATATTCATAATTACTAAATATTTCTAAATAGAATATTGGAGGAAAGGAAAAATGCAAATACAATTGCTTTGTCAGGCTGAGTAAATTCTGAGGAGTGAATTCCTAATCACCTTTAAGTTTATGAAGGAAGATTGTAAGAGAAATAGAGCCTAGTTGTCCTTGATCAGGAATACTAGCAAGAAGAAATAGCTAATGTGGATAAAAAGACATAAAGAAGATTCCATATTTTGTGGTCAAATCTCTGGAATAAATGACCCATGAATGATGGCCAATTGCACAGTCGGCCATGTGGATTAGTTGATTTGCTCAAATGCTTGTTCATTTACAAGGGTCAAATGAGCTTATCTTTTAAAACACCAGGCTCAAGATATAGAAACATTTCTGGTTCCAAATTTAATTTATTATTCATCCAGTGCTTTAGAGAGATACATTTTATTATACTGTTTTCATGTTTTAAATGCAGTAACTTGGTAATGTGAATTAAATTTTTATATCATATGAAAAACATTCTTTTTGATTTTTCAATAAGTTTTTCTCACCTAAAATGCTAAAGTGGTATTGACTTTGAAATACAAATTAATATTATTCCTGAGAACAGTATTTAAATCTCAGGGTTAAGAATCTGGCCTACATATTCTTTGAGTACACACTTAGATGATCTTTAGCCTTTGGGAAAAATGAGGCCGATAAATGATAAAATATGACTAGGAAGGATAAAGAAGTTTGATCTGTAATCTCAGAATAGGTTATGTATATATGGAAGGATATATATGTTAAGTATCCAGATCTAAAATCTCTTTAGAATGTATGATTTGAAAGTTGCATAGTGAAGAGGAATCCATAATACCTTCCTCAGGTACAGTGATGCTACACATCAAACAAGCTCCAAGGAAATCAGTTCTTTTTCCCCCCAGTTCAATTATTAGTATAACAATGTACAAAGTTATTTATTGATCTTTTATGAATTTCTCTAGTAGTTACAACTATAATATCTAGGTGCTTAATAAATCAATTAACAGTGAAATCCATATACCATCCATCTTTCTATCAGCAACCAGAGATCACTTGCAGGGCCATGTCTATATTAGCTCTCTGGAATACTTAGAAAAATAGAAATAAGTCTATATATTACAGAGGATTGGATTATAACTTTGGATCCATTTTTTTAAATGCTTTCACTTGAAAAAAATGAAATTGATTCAAGGGAATATATATGGATAATACATTTTTTCAAGTGAAATATGAACAAAATATGTATTTAATTATAAATACTGCCTTATTATGCTCATGGTGTCTGGGTTTCTCTGTTTTTTTACCTAGATACTTTCATGAAGTTTCGACCTTTGCACCTGTATCAGATGATATTGTACTAGTTTCCCCACGCAAAATATTTGAATGATTTATGAACACTTGCATCAGCCTCAGGGATCTCCTTCATGGACTTATTCTCAGCTCTGGTGTTTGACTGGACAAACCTAAACACCAGAACTCAAGTCTTCCCTACTTAAACTGGTTGTTGATGCCTGTCTTTTTTATTCCAAATAAGGAATCTTAGAGTTCCTGGTACTTGAACCTGACCTGAACAGATATTGCTTTGGCCACTGATTGTTCCAGGTGGGGTCCTATAAACTAATATTTTTTTTATCTTTTTGGGTTCACTAAGTCCTTAAAAATATTATAAAACCTACGGACAATTGCTCCAGAAAAATTTTCATAACAATCCTAGACTATTTACATATATCCCAGAAACTCATCTATAAGTCCCAGTTTAAGAATCACTGTTTAAGACTCATAGGTGTAGAGAATAGGCTGATGGTTTCCAGGGGAGAGGAGGGTTGGGTGGCTAGGTGAAAAAGGTGAAGGGATTAATAAGTACAGGTTGAATAGCTAAGATCTGGAAACAGCTCAAGTGCCCATCAGTAGATGAGTGGATAAAAATGATGTACATTTACACCACAGAATACTACGCAGCTATAAAAAAGAAGGATCTCTTACCTTTTGAGATAGCATGGAGGGACCTGGAGAGTATCAGTCTAAGCAAAATAAGTCAGTCAAAGAAAGACAAGTATCACATGATCTCTTGTGATCTAATGCGGAATCTAATGAACAAAATAAACTAATGAACAAAATAGATACAGATACATAGAAACATGGAACAGACTGAGGTATCTCAGAGGGAAGTCGGGGGTGGGTAGTGGGTGGGGAGAGATTAACCAGGGAAGTTACTAGTATATGCATATATGCACAGCCCATGGACACAGACAATATTATGTGAAGGCCTGGGGGGGGCCTATAGGGTGGAGGGGTCAATGGGGAAAAAAGGGGGACTTTCAACAATAAAGATTTTTAAAAAGAAGTACAGATTGGTAGTTAGAAAACAGTCACAGGATGTAAAGTACAGCATATGGAATACAGTCAATAATATTGTAATAACTATATGTGATGCCAGGTGGGTACTGAAAATATCGGGGGAACACTTTGTAAAGTATATGATTGTCTAACCACTACACTGTACACCTGAAACCAATAAAAATAGTATTCAATGTAAACTGTAATTTAAAAATAAAAATTAAAAAAGAATCACTATTTTAAATGGTCACAGGAGCTTGATGATACTCTGGAGCTAGATCCAAAGGTTAAAGGAAAATTATCAATTCCAAAAGATTTTTCTGGAAAAGGTAATTTCCACTCTAAGCAAATTTGTATAATTTATCCCCTAGTTTGACATTGTCCAGAGACTCAAATTGCATTGAAATTGGCATGAGGTTAAAATTTAATATAAAACTGTAAGTGGAAACTAATATAGCAGTTTTATTTATATTGCTGAGATTAAGGTCAAAGTATTTTCTTTTGGAATTGTTCATATTCTGGGTTGGCTGGAATATTAAAATGCATCTTGTCCAACAGCATTTCTTATGCTTGAATCCACTCTATGTTGATCAGTTTTCTTGTTGTTTCAGAGTTAGCCATCACAATTTTAATGTGTGAGGAGGAAACACTTACTTTTTAATCAATTTTTAAAAAATTATACTTTCCCTTTATATAAGAAAACTTTAGATTATTGTGACCCCAGGTCTTCTTCTCAAAATTGTAAAGATTAAGGCAAATGGATTCGTGCAGAAAAAGAATATATAACATAGTTTTTTTTTTTTTTTCCGATCTGTTTCTATCTAGATTCTAAGGTTTGGCTTTTGTAGCTATTGACATGACATCATTCTTTTTTTACAATGAGAGATGCTATAAGTTTTTGAATGAGAAATAGAAGATCATTGTTGGAGCAGGTAAAGAAAAATTGAGTCACTTATTTATAAAATGCTTTTCTCTCTGTGACAACCAGTGTTCACTACCTAAATTAATAGCATATTTTAAAAATCAGCCCCTATATCCTGGATATTCTAACTCAACAACTTGGATAGAAATGTAGTGAAGAAAAAGTATTTTTGAATGTCAGTTCCAGGAATTTTAGTTATACTTTCCATCTGTTTTCATCACATTCCTAGATTCCAAATGTCTTTCATAAATTATTTCTCCCTATTCTTTCATGTGGAAATGTGTACAAACCCTTTAAGTGTGAGAAATGATTGAAAAGCAATGAGACCAACTTCATCAGCAATATATATGCTAATGAACATTGGCCTTCAAAGTAGTCAACTTGGGAGTCTGCACAATTATCCCAATGTTGTCATAGCTTAAAATAGTTTCAAATTTGTTTCAGAATTGGTATATGAGCCACATATACTGTTCCACTGGCCAATGGGGCCAGATATTTGGTTATCAACCTTGTTTTACATTGGAATTACCTATGAAGCTTTAAAAATATGGTGTCCAGTCCTGTCTCTAGAGATTCTGATGAAATGGTGTGAAGCGTAGCCTGGGTTAGGGTTTTATGGATTTCCCCAGCTGGTTCTAATATGAAGTCAAGGTTGAGAACCACTGGGCTAAAGGTTTAACACGGTTCTTAAGGTTCCTTATAGCTTATCTGCCATCTAAGAATTCTTTGAAACCAAATTTCACAGCTTAAAGCCATTCAAAGTGAAGTAATATGCTAAGTGAAATAAGACAAACTGAGAAATACAAACATCACATAATCTCACTTATTTGTGGAATCTAAAGAACAAAATGAGTTGACCAACAAAATAAGACCCAAAGCAGGGAAGCATGGAATAGACTGATATATCTTGATATAGGGTTGGGGAAATGAGAAAAGATAAACCAAAGAACTTATATACATATATACATAGCCCATAGATATGGTCAATTGGGTAGTGAAGACCTGGGGGTGGGTAGAGGCTGGGAGGAGGGGGGAAAGGGAGAAAATGGGAGATATCTGTAATATTATCAACAATAAAAATACATTTAAAAATGAAAACAAATGAAGTAATAGAGTAGATGTCAGGTAATCTACCTTGGCTCTCTAATTTACTATGATTTCTCCAACACTGTGTTCTATAAACACATTTCCCAAAAAGCCATTGAACTATCTTTAATAAAGGAAAGCTAAAAAAAAAAAAAAAGCAACTTTACAAATAGGACAGTCTTATTAATTTGACTTTCAGCTGACTAGATTTAGATTTATATTAAGTTTGTTGAAGAAGATTGTTTTTGTTCTGGACTACCTACAGATATAAAAGCTTTAACGACCGTTAACAGCTTTTCCACACTGGAAAAAGGGGCTGCCGCTTACAACTGCTGCTGGCCCCTTCCCAACCGTTTGACCGTCGAACTGGTAACTATAACACGCATTTACCACCAGGAGGCAGACGCTCAACGCAGGAGCTGCTGAGCTGCGGTGACATGGCAGCTGCGGTTCTGGGGTGACGGACCCGGAACCAGAGAAGAGAAAGCCCATTTCCTGGGTGCATCACCTGAGAACCACCGTCTTGCAATCCAGGACCCCTCGGGGGATGTCGGAGAGCCAGTTTCTGCCCAATCCCCTCAGGCCAGGCCAAGGGACTCCACCTGTATACAAATCTGTGTACCAGGTCTCTAGTTTTAAATGAACAGGTGCTGAATTAATGTATTTTTACCAGATAAAAGCAATAAAGGAGTTTTTATTTTTTCAGCAGAGGAAGAGGAACAGCTAAAAATGCTTTTTTATACCATGGTCTCAACATATGTGGATTTGAAATTTTGTTCCAGCTTCATGGTACATGTTCTTTCTATAAACAATTCTCTAAAATGTTGATTTCTTATTAAATATGTCTTACAAGATGATATACTATCTAACACACCCAAAGTTCCAAATGATTTTACAGAAATGCTTGATATGGTAGAAACATTTTTAGCTTTCCCTCAAATTAATTTGGTGGGATTTTTACCATGTGGGTAAACATATTCTTTTAATAAATATATTTGATGGAATTAGATTGAGGAGCAGAACTCATTCACTTAGCGATAATAAAACACAAAACAAAAGTACAGTAGCTTACAGATAAGATGGATGATAAAAATGTAGTTATAGAAAGAACAAGGGGAAAGTTTAAATTATGGCCTATGTGTTTTCCATGGGAAGAGAAACTTTTAAGTTACAATGAAATAGACAAAACTTATCACTGTGGAAAAGCTGTTAATGGTGAACCAAAAAGAGTCTTCAAGTCCACTGGTGAGGCTGGTACATTTATGCTCTTGATGCTGCTGCTGACTTTGTCCTCTATAAGAATGCAAATTGGAATTTTAAAGGGGTTTTAATGAATTTCTTTATAGCTGTTAAGAATTACATATGAGAAATTGGTACAATCCCAATAATAAGTTAAGTTGGAGGGAATCTGAAAGTGCTGGAATATAGGCATCTTCCAATTTTTAGAAAACTTAGCCTTTCAAAAACTCCATATACTTCCATTATCCATGTAAGATTTCAGAAATTACTGTCATATGAGATGTAAAACAATTCTGATTTACTAGGATGGTAAAGAACATTAAAAAACTACATATGTTTTATGCATGTACCACTCCACGGGCCAATGACTTGTCCCCTCTCATTCTTTAAAAATATCATAATAACAAGTTTGATGAGCTTACTCAGAAGCCAGGCACTGTGCTGTATATATTAGACTGAAGTATAAAAGTGCAGTATTGGACCATTGTTTGTCTATATAAACAGCAATAAAAAATGATTCAATCTAATACATTATTTTAGTTTATCTTTAAACCACATGATGAGGTAGTTAGTATTAGCCTCTTTTCATAGATGAGAAAGCTGAGATTCAGAGAATTACTTTATCTCAAGTCCAGAATAAGATAATGGCAGAGGAATGATTTAAACCCAAAATGGCCTGACTCTAGAGTGAGTGATTTTCTAGTATGGTACTGTGTCTGACATTTTCCAATTAATTTAAATTATGTAAGCATAAGGCACACCTATGATAAGGATTCAACTTTTAATTGTTTGAGAATAGAGTAGTATTTATGGATGTGTTAATTTAGTTATACTAAATTGAAAGTTACAAATTAAAAAGGAATGACAAAATGTGAAAATATGAATGCCAAAGAGAAATATAAAATTTGCACTAGCTGGCATAGATCTAAATGTTAACTTTGGTGGTTGCTAAAAATTATCAAGTATTTAGCCATATGGATTTGAAAGCATCCACTAATTTACTATGTGACTTTGAACAATTAACTTTTCACTCTGAGCCTCAGCTTGGTCATATGTAAAGGTTTGGCTTAACTCATCTTTAAGATCACTTCCACATGGAATATTCTGTGATTGCTAGGGTTCTATGGATTTTAGCACTTAGATTCATTTATGTAGTATTTACTCACTATGTCCTATGGAATAAATGGATTTAAAAAATAAAAGGCAGAAATTTCCATGTTTTTAGCCTGTTAATTCAAACAAATATTTGAACATCTATGTATTTACCATTTTGCCACCTTGCCTAGGACCGTGTGTGTGTGTGTGTGTGTGTGTGTGTGTGTGTGTGTATGTGTGTGTGTGTTTGTGTGTACAGGGGGTAGGTTTTATTCAGGGTCCATGGGGAGATCACAAAGAGATATCATCAAAGGAATGAAAAGATCAGGTATGCATATATCCCTAATATGCAAATAGACCAAACAGCAGAACTGAACAACCGGTCGCTATGATGTGCGCTGACCACCAGAGGGCACATGTGGAACATAGTGGGCATTGGCAGTAGGCTGCAGAGTCCAGAAGATGGAGGGCATCTTCTGTGGCAGGATAGTGGAGCAGGTGAGCGGGGGCACCAGATCAAGGCAGGGCGTGGGTTGCTCTCATTGGGGTGAGTCTGTGGTGGTTACTGAAATTCTTTGCTCCCACGTGCCACAGTCCCACATGGTGATCACACCTGCTGCTGGCACTGGAGCCGCCACTTGCACTAGCTGCCAGCACCCGGCACTGGCCCCGATTGCTCGGCACCATCAGCGGGTGCAAGTGTTGGCTGCCAGCCCCGATTGCCCCTCAGGGTTTCTCCACCTCCCCCTGCTTCTGAGGGGTGATTGGGGCTGGCAGCCACCTTTTGCACCTCCTGTCAGTAATGGCCCTGATTACACCCACTGCCGGTGCTGAAACTGCTTGCACCCACAGCCAGAGCCGCCAATTACACCTGCTGCAGGCCATGATTGCCCCTGAGGGCTTCTCCATCTCCCCCTGCTCCTGAGGGGCAATCAGGGCAGCAGCTGCTGCTCACATCTGCTGCTGGCGCCGGCCCCAATCATTCTGCACCATCAGCAGGTGCAAGTGGGGCTGGTACTGTCAGCGTGTGGGAGCTGTGGTGGTGGGAGCAGGGTTGCCGGCAGACAAGGGACCAGGGGGCCGTGGCGGGAGGGGCAAGGCGGGAGTGTGGAGGATGTGCCGAGACCTGCCCCTGTGCCCACTGCAACCTCATGGCCCACAGTTCCTTTCAAGGTGCAGAAATTCGTGCATTGGGCCCCTAGTATAAACTATAAATGGATTGTATGGCCATGCTCTGATATAGGAAACATTGAATGAAAGATTGAGTTGAGGAGAAGATGAGGAGTTCAGTTTTGGATATGGTAAGTTTATCTTACTGCTTAGGAGACATTCAAAATGAAGTTGTCTTATTAGACTTTTGGGTGTAAGCTCAGGAGAAAGAAGTTGCCTGGGGATCCATGCTTAAGAGTACTTATTTGTTAATCTTCTTTCATTCTTTATTCTTTGTGAGGTTTGGCTGCATACCAAGAGCCATTTTGGGGAGACAGACAAAATGCATATACTGGAAAATAAGGTCAAGGGGAGAGAGAAAAAGGAATTTTAAGATAAGATGCAGAGAAACTAGTAAGGACATTCAAAAACCTTAATGTGGAAAGAAAGCTGAGATTAGAAACTGGGGTACACAGTTATGAAATGGTTCACAGGAATATGAATTGGGTTTCAGGGAAGTTATGCAAGCTCTTACAAATACCTTCTTTTTCATTTAATGCAGTTTCTATTTGGTTGCCTATTCATATGTAGTAGCTTTTGCCAGTTAAAAGGCACTGCTCAACCTCAGAAATCATTGTAGAAGCTGTCATGAAGGGTACTTGGGGGTTGAAAAAAATGATAAACTAACTTGCAGAAAATTAAATAACCAGTAATAAGGGACCCTGATGAGATGGTCTGTAGAAGGAGAGGAATATATTATCACTGATAATTACAACTAAACCTTTAGTGTTTTCTTCTGGATAATAGAATGAGAAGTGAGAGCACAGGAGGACAAAATCAATAAAACCTTTTCTCTCTTTAATTTCAATACTGTTTGTCTTATACTTGCATTCAAATTTCTGTTTAGGTCATTCTTTGTGAAAAGTTCATTTCTTAAGTCCATTGAGTATGCTATAGATTGGACAATCAAACCAAAGTCACCATAGTGGAAAGGCCATAAATGGTGAGCATGGAGAGAATGCCCTATCTTTTTTAATTGGTATTCAATATGAAGGTAATGGTAGAGGATTTTTATCATGCCATTTATCACAGACAGACACTAGAGAGCTGGAAGTATATTAACCAAATTGCTCATTTTCCTTGAAGTGTTTTATTTTGTTGTCCATGGTTATTACTTTGGAGCATTTATTTAGAGAGTTCGTCCTTTTGTCCATTCTTACAGAAGGTGATAAGGGCATGTGTATAGATTTAGACATAATTTTGAAATTCTGATTTTTCTATTGGACTTAACTGTTATCCTTGTAAATGTGTCAAAAGCATGAAGTCAATGAATCCCAGGCAGTGATTGTTGTTATCCCTAATTTAAAGAACAGGGACAAAAATAATGCAAATCAAGGCTATACTTTTAGAAGATTAATTTTCAGGGACAGTATCAGAATAGCCTGAAACACATATGTGTTTTAATGGAGTAAAGAACAAAGAGATGAGTAAATACCTTGTCTTTGCCAACATTGTGAGAAAAATCAGGGCAAGGATTTTACACTCTGCAAGAGCAAAAACTGAGTGGTGTGTGTGCTGCCATAGCCAAAGGCTTTTCTTAGGCCTTGGTTGGAAAAAATGGAAATTGGATGCAAAGGGATGGGGACAGATACTAAGTAAAACCCACAGAGGCAACACTGTACATTGAGTTGTCAGAGAAAACAAAGTGAAAGAAATTTAATTTCTCTCTTAAGTTCCTGATAGAATAACTATTACAAACATCAGAGGAGAATAAAAATAATTACGTGATTCTATTTTAAAATGTCATGTCCTTTTAACATCTATCTCCGCTACTGTTTTACCTATGTTTCTTGTCTTACAGGAACAACTTTTCAATTCCTTTTATGTATTTAGTCATAACCAGAACTAATAGTCAAACTTGAACTATTCATGTGTTGCAGTTGTCACTATGATTATGGGTATTATTTTGTTGTTGTTGATTATCTTTCACAGATATTGAATGAATGTGAAAATTAGATATCTGTAAATGGGTTTGTCTAAAACAAAATTCTGGCATTCACATCAAAATTAGCCCTACAGCCGAAACCGGTTTGGCTCAGTGTATAGAGCGTCAGCCTGCAGACTGAAAGGTCCCAGGTTCGATTCCGGTCAAGGGCATGTACCTTGGTTGCGGGCACATCCCCAGTGGGGGGTGTGCAGGAGGCAGCTGATTGATGTTTCTCTCTCATCAATGTTTCTAACTCTCTATCTCTCTCCCTTCTTCTCTGTAAAAAATCAATAAAATATATATTTTAAAAAAATTAGCCCTACATACTTATAACGTTGTATGTACCCATTCGTTTACTCATTCATACAGAATCATTTATTGGGTTTCTTCTTTTTTTAGCCTCTCTCCAGGTCTTGAGAAATCAATGCTATACAAAGCCTGCACTCAAAGTCCTAATCATCTGTTCAGAATCAGTTTTCTTTTTAGATTCTATGCGAGTGGCAAGAAATATTCAAAGTGATGAATAGCAAGAACCTACAACCAAGATTACTCTACCCAGCAAAGCTATCATTCAGAATTGAAGGTCAGATAAAGAGCTTCACAGATAAGAAAAAGCTAAAGGAGTTCGTCAACACTAAACCGGTATTATATGAAATGCTGAAAAGTATTCTTTAAGAAGAGGAAGAAGAAGAAAAAGGTAAAGATAAAAATTATGAACAACAAATACATATTTATTAACAAGTGAATCTAAAAATCAAGTGAATAAAAAATCTGATGAACAGAATAAACAGGTGAATATACAGAATCAGGGGCATAGAAAGGGAGTGGACTGACAATTCTCAGGGGGAAAGGGGTGTGGGGGAGTGGGAAGAGACTGGACAAAAATCGTACACCTATGGATGAAGACAGTGGAGGGGAGGTAATGGCAGAGGGTGGGGTGGGAACCGGGTGGAGGGGAGCTATGTGGGGGGGGGGGAAGGAGGAACAATTGTAATAATCTGAACAATAAAGATTTATTAAATTAAAAAAAATAAAGAGGGAAAGAAGATGTTCAAACAAAAAAACAAAACAAAACAAAAAAGATTCTATGGAAGTACCATATAATAGTTCTCATCTCTCATATTATTCCTCTATTACAGTTAAATTTACTTTTTGAAATGTGAGGATTTTAAAGAGAGTTCACCTTGAAATTGAAAGTGATAGATAACAAATGAACTCTAAAACTTAATAATAAACAATATCAATGTTCAGGGATTAATTTTGGGTTCTGGCTTACCTCCTTCTATTTTAAAATAATAGTGAGTTCACATCATAAAAAACCTTCTCCAGATCCGAGACTTGAAAACACTGAGAATTATATACTCTGTCCAACTCAGTTATCAAGGAAGTTCTATTCTTTCAAAATGTGGGATGAAGAACCACAAAATATTTACAAGCAGACTTCTTTATGAAAAAGTACCCTAATTACAGTTCAAACTACAACGGCCTCCAGAGCTTGTCTTGGGGTTAATTCAAATTTATAAAATATTGCCTCAGTCATTATCCAGAGACTGAAGATTTTTAACTAGTAATTGCATTTAGGCAAGCTCAATGTTTGTGATTGCCCATCTGGCCCATCTGGTGACCCTGAATATTGCAGTGATTTGTGCTCAGGCCATTTATATTAGCAGTCTCCAATCATAAGCCAAGACTTGGGCATCTGACCAGAGTAACCTGAAGTCATGTGAACTGTTTTAGGATGGCTGGTAGTAGACAGGAAAAGGTCCTTTTCTGCTCTTTTATAATATAGTTAATTGATATAGTTATTATAGTTAGTCAACACATTCTTTCCATTAAAAAAATGCTAACTTTTTGTATTGTTACTCATTTTTTTTCTCCTCTTCTTGGTAAATCTTGAATTTCATTATGGGTAGGGAGCTGACATAATTAGCTGTCATTTTGATTCTAAGCCAGGACATGGGTGCACAGCAGGAGGAGTCAATGATCAGAAAATCTCTCTGTGGAAAGCCATTTGCATCTTTGTGGGATTGATTCCTGCTAGACATTAACTGTTCCTTGCTATTTCATTGATGCTGTTTGGGTTAAGTCCTCCATCTCACTTCCACCTAAGCCCCTAGGGCTACTTAGATGCAGCATTAAGGAACTGACTCAACCAGTTATCAATGCACTACTCACACAGAGAATTGGAGTCAGGACTCTGAAAGAAAAATCATAACTTTTTTTTCTTGTTTCTTTTTTTCCCCTTCTGTGGTAAAAAGAGAGAAATAACTCTTCATTGGCTAATGGGTTTTCATATCATGGCCCTTGCCAACCAATGTAAACCAGTAAGTTTTTACAAATGTCATCCACACCATGCCTAATTCAATTATGCTATTTAACATGAAGCAGCTTTACTGAATAGTTTAATATTTACTGATATGTGATTGGTTTCCTTTTACCCTGACAACCAGAGAGACAGATCACCCATACCAATGAGCAGACATATTTTCCTCTTATCAACCTTACTATGACCTTGGCATGACTTCTCCCTATTTGGAAATAATGATACCTGGGTCCCATTAATCTTTGCAGTGAAGTTGTCTGGCCTCATATAATAGTTACCAACCCTTGAGTTGCTCTCAGGAAATGAAACATTATGCAAATTTGCACTCATTCCACTGAGGTCAGCCTTTTCAGAACTTCCCTCCAAAGAATAATGCTTCATTCATGTTACCCTGCTTTATGAATGGAGCGTCTTAGGAGCTGTGCTGCCCTTACTTGCTTGCTCTGTCGCCTGTATGACCTTCCCTGAGAGAAAGACTCCGTTGCAGTTTATGTCTCACAGCAGCATTGGCATTTAGGGAACTGATAAGATTAAGACAGACAAAAATAAAAAAAGAAGAGAAAAAAAATAGAGTACCTTATTTTTCCCTGAAGTACTTAGGATATTTGTCTGGTTCCTCATTCTCTGAAAGATGAGCTCTCTCTTGGCCACAAATTGCTAAAGTCATTAAAAGAGAGAAGCAAAGGGAGAGAGAGAGGGTGAGTGAGGAACCCATACAGGAGAGTGTAGACGTGTGTGGTGTGTGTGTGTGTGTGAGCTAGGGTCAGTTAGATTCTGCAGGTCTTCCAAGGGGCTGCCTAACCGGGCAATCCTAGACAGCGGAGCCCCGCGCACAAAGCAGACACTTCTCAGTGGCTGTTGCGGACGCGGAGACCATGCCATCTTGAGAAACAGAGCTGCCTGAGACTTGGATCCTGGCTTCTGACACAAACCGGGACACTGCAGCCACTGGGGACAGAGAACTGCTATCACAGCTTCAGACCAACAAACAAGAATCCAGACTTCCCGGCAGATTTCCGTGAGTCAAAGAGCCTATACCCCTCCCGCAGGTGCGCAGATAGCGCCATAGTAACTGATAGACCCGCCCCTCGCCCAAGCTGCAGAGCACTCTCAGCCTCCTGATAGTACTAAAGTAACTGATAGACCCGCCCCTCGCCCAAGCTGCAGAGCTTTGTGCAGGGACGCGCTCCCCCTTAAGGAATTTGGTGCGCAGGACAGAAGCAGCTCCCATTTGGGGAAATCTGTCAGTGCGCACAGAGGGCTCCCCTTCGGGAATTTGGGGGAATTTGGCTTGCGGGTCACAGCTCTCCTTTGAGGAATCTTAGAGCATGCAGAGAGGGGCTTCCCTTTGGGGAATTTGGCATGCAGGACGGACTCCGCCCCCCTTCGGAAAATCTGGGAGAGTGCTTGGAGGCAGCTCACCTTCAGGAAATTGAGAGTGTGCTCCTTAGCCGGTTTGGCTCAGTAGAGAGAGCACACACAGGACACAGCTCCACTTCAGGAAATTTGGCACGCCGGACACAGCTGCCTGGGATCCCTGACTCACAGCGCATTCACACTAAGAGCCAGCGACCCCAATTGTTGGTGCATGAACACAAACGGTCCCTGATTCTCAACGAGAAACCGCACAAGGCAACAGAGACTCTGACACTCGATTCTTGGTGCAGACACAGGGAAACTCTGACTCCTGGCACATGCTAAGGATCTCATTTTCGGCACATAACAACAGTGTGGTGCAGACAGGGCCCCTGATTCTAAGTGTGCTCACGAGACCACATGGAACACTGGGGACACTGACCCTGGGCAAATCTGGTTCCCACCAACCAAAGGCAGCCACACGTCCTAGTGCCAGAGCACTTCAGTGAAACTCGGGTGGAGCGAAGTCCCCACAGCACACGACCTAGGTCCATGCAAACGGAAACTTGAGCTTTCTGGTAATAGCCAGAATGGGGAAACGAAATAACTCACAGAAGAAAGAAAATGTGGAGTCGCCAAGAAAGAAATTAGTGAAACTGAAGCTTACAACATGACCGAAAAGGAGTTCAGAGTAATGGTCGTGGAATTTATACATCGGATGGATGAGAAAATCAACAACTTATGCAAGAATCAGGAAGAAATGAAAAGTGATATAGCTACAATCAAAAACACCATGGAAAGTTTCAACAGTAGACTACAAGAAGCAGAGGACTGAATTAGTGAGTTAGAAGATCAGGTACAGAAACAAGCTCAATCTGAACAGCAATTGGAGAAAAAAATTAAAAAGCAGGAGGAAAGCCTAAGGGAGCTTCGGGACAACTTGAAACGAAGTAACATGCGTATAATAGGGCTGTCAGAAGGACAAGAAGAGCAGTAGGGATTAGAAAATCTATTTGAAGAAATAATGACAGAAAATTTCCCCAATATGGGAAAGATAAAATTTATGCAAGTACAGAGAGTCCCAAGCAGGATCAACCCCAAAAGACCCACACCAAGACATGTCATAATTTCAATGGCAAATATAAATGATAAAGAGAAAATCTTAAAGGCGGCAAGAGAGAGACAGAGAGTTACCTACAAAGGAACACCCATCAGATTGTCAAATGATTACTCAACAGAAACACAACAAGCTAGAAGTGAATGGAAGGAGGTATACAAAGTGTTGCAAAGCAAAGGACTGAATCCAAGAATACTATATCCAGCAAGACTATCAATCAAATTTGAAGGGGAAATCAGGATCTTCACAGACAAAAAAAGACTCAGGGAGTTTATCAACACCAAACCAGCAATGCAAGAATTGCTAAAGGGAATACAGTAAAAAGATGAAATAAACAGGTAAGAAGGAATACAGACACAAAAATAGATATGACTACAAACAAATAGCTTTCAGTAATAACTTTAAATGTAAACGGACTAAATGCTCCAATCAAAAGACATCGAGTGGCTGAATGAATAAAAAAACATGACCCATATATATGCTGTCTACAAGAGACCCACCTCAGAACAAGAGACTCACACAGATTGAAAGTGAAGGGATGGAAAAATATCTTTCAGGCAAATGGAAATGAAAAAAAAGCTGGGGTAGCAATACTTATATCTGACAAAATAGACCTCAAAGTAAATGCCATAACAAGAGATAAGGAAGGCCAGTTCATAATACTAAAGGGAGAAATCCAACAAGAAGAAATAATTCTGGTAAACATATACGCTCCTAATATAGGAGCACCCAAATACATAAAAAAAACTCCTGGAGGATATCAAGGGAGAGATTAATAGCAACACAATCAAAGTAGGACACTTTAATACCCCACTATCACCATTAGACAAATCCTCTAAACAAAAAAATCAGCAAAGAAACAGCAATACTAAATGACTCACTAGACCAGATGGAATTAATTGACATCTTCAGAACATATCACCCAAAAGCCACAGAATATACATTCTTCTCAAGTGCACATGGGTCATTTTCAAAGATAGACCATATGCTGGGTCACAGGCAAAGTCTCTTCAAATTCAAGAAGATAGAAATTATATCAAGCATATTCTCAGATCACAGTGGCATAAAACTGGAAATCAACTACAATAAATACAATCCAAAGAAATCAAACACATGGAGACTAAACAGCATGCTATTAAACCATGACTGGGTCACCAGAGAGATCATGGAAGAAATAAAAAACATCATGGCAACAAATGATAATGAAAACACAACAATTCAAAATCTATGGGACACAGCGAAAGCAGTCTTGAAAGGGAAGTTCATAGCTCTACAAGCCTATTGCAAAAAACAAGAAACAATGGTAATAAATTACCTAACCCTACAACTCAAAGAGCTAGAAAAAGAGCAGCAAGAAAAGCCCAGTGTAACCAGAAGGAAGGAAATAACAAAGATCACAGCGGAGATAAATGACATAGAGACCAAAGAAACAATACAAAAAATCAACAAAACCAAGAGCTGGTTCTTTGAAATGATAAACAAGATTGATGAACCTCTAGCCAGGCTCACCAAGAAGCAAAGAGAGAGGACCCAAATAAACAAAATCAGAAATGAAAGAGGTGAAGTAACAACAGACCCCGCTGAAATACAAAGGATTGTTACAAAATACTACGAACAACTCTATTTCAACAAACTGGACAACCTGGAGTAAATGGACATATTCCTAGAAAAATATAACCTTCCAAAAATAAATCAAGAAGAATCTAAACAGCTCAATAGGCCAATAACTACGAACGAAATTGAAGCAGTCATCAAAAAGCTTCCGGCAAACAAAAGCCCGGGGCCTGACGGCTTCACAGGAGAGTTTTACCAAACATTCAAGGAAGAACTAAAACCTATCTTCCTCAGACTATTCCAAAAAATTCAAGAGGAAGGAACACTTCCAGGCTCCTTCTATGAAGCCAGCATCACCCTAATACCAAAACCAGATAAAGATAACACAATGAAAGAGAATTACAGACCAATATCCCTCATGAACATAGATGCCAAAATCTTCAACAAAATTCTAGCAAATCGGCTCCAACAGTACTTCCGAAAGATCATACACCATGACCAAGTAGAATTTATCCCTGGGATGCAAGGATGGTACAATATTCGCAAATCAATAAATGTGATACATCACATAAACAAATTGAGAGATAAAAACCATATAGTCATATCAATTGATGCAGAAAAAGCATTTGACAAAATCCAACACCCTCTCTTGATAAAAACTCTCAACAAGGTGGGAATAGAAGGCTCATACCTCAACATAATAAAAGCTATATATGATAAACCCACAGCAAACATCATACTCAATGGACAAAAACTAAAAACATTTCCCCTAAGAACAGGAACAAGACAGGGATGCCCACTCTCACCACTCCTGTTTGACATAGTACTGGAAGTATTAGCCATTGCAATTAGACAAGAAGAAGAAATAAAAGGCATCCAGATTGGAAAAGAACAAGTAAAGCTGTCTTTATTTGCAGACGACATGATATTGTACATAAAAAATCCGAAAGACTCCGTCAAAAAACTAATAGACTTAATAAATGAATTCGGCAATATAGCAGGATACAAAATTAATGCCAAGAAATCTATGGCCTTTCTATACACCAATAGTGAACTTACAGACAGAGAGACTAAAAAGGCAATCCCATTTACCATCACACCAAAAAAATTAAGATACATAGGAATAAACTTAACTAAGGAGGTAAAAGACCTATACATGGAAAACTACAGGACACTGAAAAAAGAGATAGAGGAAGATGTAAACAGATGGAAGAACATACCATGTTCATGGATTGGTAGAATCAACATCATTAAAATGTCCATACTACCCAAAGCAATCTATAGAATCAATGCACTCCCCATTAAAATACCAACGGCATATTTCACAGACCTTGAAAGAACTCTCCAAAAATTCATCTGGAATAAAAAAAGACCCCGAATAGCCACAGCAATCTTGAGAAAGAAGAATAAAGTAGCCGAAACCGGTTTGGCTCAGTGGATAGAGTGTCGGTCTGCAGACTGGAAGGTCCCAGGTTCGATTCCGGTCGAGGGCATGTACATTGGTTGCGGGCACATCCCCGGTAGGGGGCGTGCAGGAGGCAGCTGGTCGATATTTCTCTCTCATTGATGTTTCTAGCTCTCTATCCCTCTCCCTTCCTCTCTGTGAAAAATCAATAAAATATATTTTTTTAAAAAAAGAAGAATAAAGTAGGAGGGATCTCAATACCAGATTTCAAACTGTATTACAAAACCACTATTCTCAAAACTGCCTGGTACTGGCACAAGAACAGACATATAGATCAATGGAACAGAATAGAGAATCCAGATATTGACAGACACCACTATGATCAATTAATATTTGACAAAGGAGGCATGAATATACAATGGAATAAAGAAAGTCTCTTCAATAAATGGTGTTGGGAAAATTGGACAGATACATGCAAAAAAATGAAGCTAGATCACCAACTTACACCATACACAAAAATAAACTCAAAATGGATACAGGACTTAAACATAAGACGGGAAACCATAAAAATACTAGAGGAATCCACAGGCAGCAAAATCTCAGACATATGCCAAAAGAACTTCTTCACCGATACTGCCCCTAGGGCAATGGAAGCTAAAGAGAAAATAAACAAATGGGACTACATCAAAATAAAAAGCCTTTTTACAGTAAAAGAAACTATCAACAAAACAACAAGAAAGCCCACTGCATGGGAGAACATATTTGCAAATGGCATCACTGATAAAGGTTTAATCTCCAACATCTATAGGCAGCTTATACAACTCAATAAAAGGAAGATAAATGATCCAATAAAAAAATGGGCAAAGGACCTAAATAGAATCTTTTCAAAAGAAGACAGAAGGAAGGCCAAGAGACACATGAAAACATGCTCAACATCACTAATTATCTGAGAGATGCAAATCAAAACAACAATGAGGTACCATCTCACACCTGTCAGAAAGGCTATCATCAACAAATCAACAAACGACAAGTGTTGGCGAGGATGCGGAGAAAAAGGAACCTGCGTGCACTACTGGTGGGAATGCAGACTGGTGCAGCCACTGTGGAGAACAGTATGGAGTTTCCTCAAAAAACTGAAAATGGAACTCCCATTTGACCCGGTAATCCCACTCCTAGGAATATATCCTAAGAAACTGGGAACACCAATAAGAAAGGATATATGCACCCCTATGTTCATAGCAGCACAATTTACAATAGCTAAGATCTGGAAACAGCCTAGGTGCCCATCAGCAGATGACTGGATCAGAAAACTATGGTACATCTATACAATGGAATATTATGCTGCCATAAAAAAGAAGGAATTCTCATCATTTGCAGCAACCTGGATGGAATTGGAGAACATTATGTTAAGTGAAATAAGCCAGTCAATGAAAGAAAAATACCACATGATCTCACTCATTTATGGATAATAAAGATCATTAAAAACTTGAACAAAAAGATAGATACAGAGGCAGTAAAAGAGAGAAGCAATTTTCCTCACACTCACTTCCAGAATGGTTAAATGCTTGTAAATTGTTAAAAGATGAGTGGAAACTGCATTTCTGAGAGTTTTTCCTATCATTCTTTGTGCCAGGATGAGCAAAATTAATCTGTTCCAGAATATTGCTTTCAACTTTTTATAGTTAGTCAACAAATGTTATAATGTCAAGCCCAGCTTTAAGAACAACAGATATTGGATAAGACATCATTTCAAAAGTCTTCTTCACTTGAATAAGGAATTACAGAAAGTTTCCTGAACTCTGTAGTGCATCTCTGCATTTATTTACAGATTATTAAATGTTTAATAGAAAGGCTGATAGATAGAAAAATTGAAGGCACAAGTGTTAGGAACCACTATTAACTGAAGAATAGAAAATATAACAAAAAAGGAGTTAACAAAAGATTATACTCAATTTAAAATATTGCTTTATATATGACTTTTTAGAAACCCAAGTCCTGTGTTATAGAGAATCCATATCCAGGTTAAATGCTTTGGCACTGCCAAGTCATGTTGACAGATGTCAACTTGGAATAAGGATTAAATATCTTTAGAAGTTGCACAGACCAACCATGGGTTAGAAGAATGGACTTTAAACACTTATGTAGCTTTGGAACCCAGATTTCCACTTATTAGCTATCTGAACTTGGGCAAATTACATCACCTCTAAATGTCTTCATTGGTAATGTGGGATAATAATAACAGCCTAGATGCTCGTCAGCAGAGGACTGGATCAGAAAACTATGGTATATCTACACAATGGAATACTATGCTGCCATAAAAAATAATGAATTCTTACCATTTGCAGCAACTTGGATGGAATTGGAGAACATTATGCTAAGTTAAATAAGCCAGTCAATGTAAGAAAAATACCACATGATCTCACTCATTTGTGGATAATAAAGAACATTATAAACTGATGAACAAAAAGATAGATACAGAGGCAGTAAAGCATCAAACAGACTGTCAAATTACAGCAGGAAGGTTAGGGAGAGGTGGGTAAGATAAGAGATCAACCAAAGGACTTGTATGCATGCATATAAGCATAACCAATGGACACAAAACTCTGGGGGGTGAGGGCATGTATGGGAGTGGTGTGGGGGTGGGGCAATTGTAAGACATGTACACATATAATACCTTAATAAAAAATGGAAATAATAATAATAATAATAATAATAATAATACTTCCGGATGCTCTGATGATTAAATGACCTAATAAACATAGCATGGTGCCTGGCCCATAGAAATTGCATATAAGCTATTATTATTTTTATCATCAGCAACAGCATCACTTTTAGATACATTGCCTTATCTTCACAGTACTTTCTAATGCAATAATTTCCAAACTTGAGTATGCCTCAAAGTTGCCTGGAGACTTTGCTAAACCACAGCTTATTAGGCCCTACTCCCAGGATTTCTGATTTAGAAGGTATGTGGTGAGGCGTAAGAATTTACATTTCTACAAATTCCCAGATACAGCTGATGCTGCTGGTCTGGAGACCACACCTGGAGAACCACTGTTCTTAGGTATTCAGAGCAAGTTTTAATATACTTCTTTTTAAACGGAAATAAATCTATATAAGTGGTACATTGAACAATCAGAACTCAGGGCATAAAATCTGAAAGCGTTTTTATTTTGTCTTCCATTGTTGCTTTAATATTTATTCAGTGGTGAAAAGTCTTCCCTTTCTCATAGATAGAAACCTGAGCAGATGTAAACTTGAAAAACATTCCTGATGGGGCAATTTGTCAAATATTAAGTGCTTAGCCAAGTCAATGCTTGGCACTGATAAGAGAATTGCCTATACAGAAAAATTTTAAGTAGGCTCATGATCCATCCAGGTAACAATACAAATAACACAAGCTTCAAAGTTCCATGAAAAGAAAAGTACTTTTCCAGTTATGAAGTGGTATAGACTGGGTAGCTTTCTTTCTCTTCCTTCTGCCTTGTAAAAAAGAAGGAAAATATGAAAGAATAAAACTGAATTGTGTGGGAAATGGTTTTGGGAACACTCTATAAACAATGGCAGTTACAGGAACAATTTCTAAAACTTAAGTATTTCTGCCTGGTGGCTGAGAGAAAATTCAAGGCCTTTTATGATCAAACTAATCTGAAATAATTAGAAAGATATACCCTCTGTAGTCAGTGTTTCAATATATGGTAATAATCTAGGATAATTAGAAAAGAAATTTCTACCCAAAGGCTGGAACTAAAACCAGGTTTAGATAAAGCTGTGATTGATAATGCTTAAGAGGCCCAGGGAAAAGTACCTGATCTGACCTACAGTTAATTGAAATTCATCTGGATTTCAGGCAATAGATAAGCCTCTATATTCCAAAGTATTCCTCATATTTTAGGGAATAAAATAAATATAAGATAGGAAAAATGACCATTTAAACACTAAAACTGGAAATCTAAATTTATGAGGGTAAAACAAAATAATTTAGAAATAAAGGTCTCCAGATATTAATATGTAGAATATTTTTTAAAAAATGAGAAGCAGGGGGGAAGACTAGGGGATGCAGTTTAATTGCCCCTGCTCAACAAACAAACACACTTTGAGGTAACTTTTATTTCCTGGTCAGTCTATGTTTTAGGTCAGATTATATTTGTAAAACCTCAACAAATGTTAAATCCCTACTATATGCCAGACACTATGTTAGGTGCTTTAACAATAATATCTTTTTGAGTAATAGGAACAAATATGTGTGAATCAGGGTAATATGAGATGCTGCAACAAATAATCCCATAATCTCCTTGATTTCATACATTTTTTTTTCTTTTTTGTTATTGTTTAAAGTATTACATATGTCTCTTTTTCCCCAATTAACCCCCCAGGCTATTCCCACCACTGAGGGCAAGCCTCCACCACCCCAGTGTCTGTGTCCATTGGTTGTGCTCATCTCTAACCCCCCACTCCTCTGCCTTTTCTCTGAGCTTGGATGGTCTGTTCAGCGCTACCTTGTCTCTGGATCTATTTTTGTTCATCAGTTTATGTTGATCATTATATCCCACATATGAGTGAGATCATGTGATATTTATCTTTCTCTGACTGGTTTATTTCGCTTACCATAATGCTCTCCAGTTCCATCCATGTTGCAAATAGTAAAAGTTCCTCCTTTTTTATAGCAGCATAGTATTACATTGTGTAAATGAACCACGCTTTTTAATCCACTCACCTGCTGATGGGCATTTAGGCTATTACTAAACCTTAGCTATTGTAAATTGTGCTGCTATGAACATAGGGGTACATATATCCTTTCTGATTGGTGTTTCTGGTTTCTTGGGATATATTCCCAGAAGTGGGATTACTGGGTCAAATGGGAGTTCCATTTTTAACTCTTTGAGAAAAATCCATACTGTTTTCCACAGTGGCTGCACCAGTCTGCATTCCCACCAGCTGTGCATGAGGGTTCCTTTTTCTCCACATCCTGGCCAACACTTGTCGTTTGTTGATTGGTTGATGATAGCCATTCTGTCAGGTGTGAGATGGTACCTCATTGTTGTTTTGATTTGCATCTCTTGGATGATTAGTGACTTTGAACATGTTTTCCTATGTCTCTTGGCTTTCTGAATGTCCTCTTTCAAAAAGTGTCTATTTACTAGTAGGTCCTTTGCACATTTTTTGATTGGATTAGGTCCTTTGCCCATTTTTTTATTGGATTGTTTATCTTCCTTTTGTTAAGTTGTATGAGTTCCCTGTAAATGTTGGAGATTAAACCCTTATTGGAGATAGCATTGGCAAATATGTTCTCCCATGCAGTGGGCTTTCTTGTTGTTTTGTTGATGGTTTCTTTTGCTGTAAAGAAGCTTTTTATTTTGATGTCCCATTTGTTTATTTTCTCCTTAGTTTCCATTGCCCTAAAAGCTGTGTCGGTAAAGATATTGCTAAGAGATATGTCTGTTATTTTGCTGCCTATGGAGTCTTCTAAGATTTTTATGGTTTCCCATCTTCCATTTAAGTCCTTTAACCATTTTGAGTTTGTTTTTGTGTATGGCTTAAGGTGGTGATTTAATTTCTTTTCTTTTCTTTTCTTTTCTTTTCTTTTCTTTTCTTTTCTTTTTTTTTTGCATGTATCTGACCAAATTTCCCAACACCATTTATTGAAGAGACTGTCTTGACTCCCTTGTATTCTCACAGCTGTCAGAATGGCTATCATCTACAAATGAACAAACGACAAGTGCTGGCAAGGATGTGAAGAAAAAGGAACCCTTGTGCACTGCTGGTGGGAATGCAGACTGGTGCAGCCACTGTGGAGAACAGTATGGAGTTTCCTCAAAAAACTAAAAATGGAACTCCCATTTGACCCAGTGATTCCACTTCTAGGCATATATCCCAAGAAACTAGAAACACCAATCAGAAAGGATATATGCACCCCTATGTTCATAGTGGCACAATTCACCATAGCTAAGATTTGGAAACAGCTTAAGTGCCCATCAGCTGATGAGTGGATTAAAAAACTATGGTATATCTACACAATGGAATACTACACTGTGGTAAAAAAGAAGGAATTCTTACCATTTACAACAGCGTGGATGGAACTGGAGAGCATTATGTTAAGTGCAATAAGCCAGTCAGTGAAAGATAAATATCACATGATCTCACTCATTTATGTAACATAATGAACAACATACACTGATGTACAAAAACAGATCCAGAGACAGAGAAGCATTGATCAGACCGTTAAGCTTTAGAGGGAAGGTATGGGAGGGTGAGGGTAAGGGGAAGAGATCAACTAAAGAACTTGTATGCATGCATATAAGCCTAACTAGTGGACACAGACAACGGGGGGGGGGGTGAGGGCATAAGTGGGAGGGTTGGGGAATAAGGACACATTTGTAATACATTAATCAATAAAGAAATTTTTAAAAAAAGAAACCAGCTCTCCAACGTCCCCAATGTTTCTTGTATTGCGAGAGGGTGCAGGCCAGGCCAAGGGCCCCCACCAGTTCACAAATCCGTGAATCGGGTCTCTATTTAAAAATAAAAATAAACAATCAAGGAATCTAAAGAACAAAATAAACTGATAAATAAAATAGAACCAGAGGCATGGAAACATGGAACAGACTGACAAGTCTCAGAGGGAAGGGGGGAGGAGGAGAAAAAGATTAACCAAAGAATTTATATGCATATAAACATTGCCCATGGATATAGGCAATAGGGTAGTCAAAGCCTGGGGTGGGGCGGGATCCTGGTGGATGGCAGAAACGTGTGGAGAAATAGGGGGCATTTGTTATAATCTCAACAATAAAGATTTTTTTATAAAAGCCTGGCTGGGATGGGTCAGGAAGATGGCTGCTGATGGGAAGGCCGACTGCAAGATAGTGTGTGAGTGAGAGAATGAAACGAGAGTGTGTGGACTTACGGGGAGTGTATATTTGTTGGTGAGGGACAGCTATATTCCAAGGGACTCTTGGGGATTGCCAGACCGGGTTCCCCTGACCTGGCAGCTTCCACTGCTACTGAAATCTCTCCTGGAGCAACCCGCTCTAAGGCGGAGACCAAGCCATCTTGAAGGGGAAAATGGCTATTATCTGAAGCCTATACATCCCTGGAATCTACAACAACAATACCCAGGGAACAGCTCTGAACCCAGGAACACCGAATCTCAAGCAGTGCAAATAAACAGACTCGGATGAGCTCTGCACCTTCTCACCAAAAGGTCAGATTTCGCCTAGGAAAAGGTGAGGTCTGTGATCCAGGCAGGAGAGAGAAACATGCACAGTGGGAACTAGAGGTTCGGGGGAAGTCTGCGCCCCACAAAATCCACGGCCATTGGGGCTAGTGTGATCCACCAATGTGGAAGGGGATCTGCAGGGCTGCTAGCAGAAGGGAATTCTAAAAGGAAACCCATATCTGGACTGGGTACAAAAAGGCAGCCTGAAATTTTAACAGTGTGCTGGCTGCTTAGTGCCAGGGGGGAAAAAAAGACTTGCACAGAGACATTCAAAGAGTTGCATGCAGTGCCAGAGGGTAAAAGTCGAGAGTTTGTGCACTTACTCTGGCTCTTTTTTTTCTCTTTAAATCCTTGTTTTTGATTACTAAGCCCAGTACATGGAATCACCCAATTGGGGACACTCTCAGAGACTTCAGGGGAAAGTTGTTTTTGTGAAACCTGGGGGTCAAAGTGGGGAGTAACGATCAGAGAACTAGCTCTGGGGCAGTCCATACTCCCAAACCAGTATTAAGTGTGACAGGGAAAACAAAATATAAATACTGGTTAGAAAGGACTTATAACCCTGGAGGTCAGTCCAGAAACACTACCACCCAGGGGTTGAATCACAAATTGACTCTTGTGTAAACACAAATAAAGGAGTCTAAGAAACAAAGAAATACTGCCTGTTGGAAAATCAGGACTGTGGTTTAAATAACAGAGGAGCAGTGGAATGCAGGGAACTTCAATACTGTCCTCACTACTGGACAGGATATAGGCAAACCACACAGAACAGTAGAGGAAGTGAATGACCTTCACTACTGCACATTTTTATTTTTTCATCTTTTACTTAAGAAACTAATTTTTTTATCAATTTTCATCACTTGATTTTACCTTTTTAATTATTGTATTTTCATTTTTAGTAAGAATTATTACTACTACTATTTTACCTTTTTTTTAAAAAAGTGTCATTTTATTTTCTCTTTTTTTTATTTTATTTTGGGATTAGTGTTCTACATTTTATTTTTATTTTTCCTTTAGCATCATTTTACTCTATCTCAACTTTACCTTTATGCCAACATTCTCTTCCTCACTTTTTCCCTTTTGTTGTCCTATTTCTCTTACCTTATTCCTGCTTTAGATTTTCCCTATTCCTTCTTTTTACCTCCTGTTAAAAATTCACCCTATTTATATATCTAATTCCTGATCCCCTGCTCTAAGTCCATACACACCCCTCTCTTCTCTTTCTTCACTATCCAATTTTTTTTTCTCTCTGCCCCTTTTTTGTTAGTGTGTTTTATGTTGTTGTTATTGGGGTTTTTTTGTTCTGATTTGGTTTTTTGTTCTAGGAGATTTTTTATTTTGTTTTCTTTTGTCTTGATTTATCTCTGTCCTATTATTGTTTGCTTGATTGTTGATTAGATTGGTTATTGTTGTGCTTATTGGTGAGATTATTACTCTTTTTTGTTTTTATTTGTTTCTTCCTTCTGTTTTTCCTCTCATTACTTGTTATTAGTTATTGTTTGTAGTTTGCATTCATCTCAGGGTGTTTGTTGTTTGCATTTTTTGGGATTAGTGGTTGTTCTATTGGAGTTTTCTCCCCATATAAAGAGTCCCCCCACTCTTTTTTATTCTCTTTCTTTTCTCTCTTTTTTTTTCCTTTTCTCAATATCATTTTTACACTACTTTTTCTTTTCTTATCCTCTAATTCTCTTTTCTATGGTGGTCACCTTTATTTGGGGTTATTAGTATCATTAATATATTGGTGTTGAGTGCCTTGTGCATTGTGCCTTGTTGTGTTGTATTTTGTGCCTTTAAATCAATGCAGGAGAGAGAGAGAGATACATAACCAAATACCCAGAGAAGAGAGATCATGGGGAGACAAAGAAACTACAAACATATGAAAGAAAAGGAGGCATCACCAAAAAAGGAAGTAAACAAAATGGAGGCAAGCAATATGTCAGAGAAAGAATGTAGAGAAATGGTCATAAGGTCCCTGAAAAGAATGGAAGACAAATTCAACAATATGTGTGAGAACCAAGAGGAAATGAAGAAGAACCAAGAAGAAATGAAAAATGACATTGCTGTTATAAAAAACTCAATAGAAAGCATCAACAGCATACTAGAAGAAGCAGAGTACCCATCAGTGAGCTAGAAGAAAAAGTAGGAAAAAAAACCCAAGCAGAGCAGCATCTAGAAAAAAAACTTAAAAGACAGGAGGAGAGCTTAAGGGAACTTTGGGACAACATGAACGAAAAACATCCATGTAATAGGGGTGCCTGAAGGAGAGGAAACAGAGCAAGGAATAGAAAACCTGTTTGAAGAAATCGTGATAGAAAACTTCCCTGCCATAGGGAAGAAAAAACTCACACAAGGAGAAACCAAGATGGCGGCATAGGTTAAACACCTAACCTACAGCCTGGCACAACAATTTCAAAAATACAACTCAAAGTCAAAACGGACTTCATACAGAACCACAGGAAAGCTGGCTGACTGAAATGCCCACAACTAGAAGGAAAGAGAAAACCACAAGGAAAATCAGAGGAGCCGTAAAAGCCTGAGGTATGGAGACACGGGTGGAGACACGAGCACGCATGCATGCGGGGAGGACGGAGCCGGAGAGGAAGGGGCGGCTGATGGCCTGGCCGGCGTTCTCTAGCAGGAAGGAGATAAAAGCTCCAAATTGCGCTGAACCCCAGTTCCGGGCGAAACCCTGGGAAGCCAGGCTCATGCTGGGGGAATCTGGGCTGTGGGGTGGAAACACAGAGGAGAGGCGAAAGGCAGAGCATCGGAAGCACACACATGAATGCGCGCAGAGGAGGGACTGTTGACTGTGCCGCTGGATTGCCCTGGTGGGAAGGAGACAAAAGCGCCAGACTGCGCTGATCCCCAGTTCCGACTACACTGAAACCCAGTTCCGGACAAGAATCTGGGAATCCAGATTCATTGAGGGAGAGACTAGACTTTTTGGCAGCGGGCGAAACTCCAGGGCGCTTTTCTCTCAGAGGTGTTTGCAGGGAGTACAGAGGGACACTGAGACCCAGAAACCTCATAGGGCGGGGCTGAAGGGAAGCCAAGGCTGTAGGCTCCACCCTGAAACTCTGCCCCATCCAAGCTGAGCACAGAGGCTTTTACAATTTTGCAAGTCTAGTTGAATAAGGCTGTCTCCCGGCATAGACACAGCTGATCCTCACAGCCAATTGGACTGGAGGTCAAGTCCTCCCAGTGTACCAATGGCAATCAAGGCTTAACAACACCAAGACTTTTCACTCAGCCCACAAAGGGGGGTATCAAGAGCGACCACCTAGGGAGATTGGGGAAGCTGAGCTATAGGGAAGCAGCCAAAAGGTGAAGACACCGAAGCAGGTCACAAATAGAAGGGATGAAGGAAAGTAAACTAATGGATGACACAGTGTTCAGAACCACATTTATAAGGTTACTTAAGAATCTTCTGGAGGACCAAGATGGCGGCATAGGACAGACGCCTGATTGTTACCTACCACAACAATTTTGAAACTACAACTGGAAAACAGAGCAGACACCACCCAGAACAATGGCCGGAGGAATGGCTGAGAAGGAATTGACCGATGGGAGTTGGGATCGGGAAGATGAGGCCCCGCTGGGTCCCGGATCCAGGTGCGCTCGCCCGGCAACTGGTCGCCGCTGCAGACCTGACTGTCGCTGCAGCGACCTCAGACCAGCCCGTCGCCGCGCACTGGGCGCACGGGAGCTTTGCCAAGCCCGCCGCCCCGCGATTTCTGCGGCAACCGCCCCAGAGCTTTGAGAAAATGGCCGAAGGAATTGCTGAGAGGGAATTGACCGACAGGAATTGGGATCAAGAAGACGAAGCCACACTGGTTCCTGGGTCCAGGTGAGGCCACGCCCCTGGGTCCAGGCGAGGCCACGCACCCCTGGGTCCGGGTGAGGCCACACACCCCTGGGTCCGGGTGTAGCTGGATCCCAGGTCCGGGTGAGGCCGTGTGACCTTGGGTCTGGGTGAAGCTGGATCCTGGGTCCGGGTGAGGCTGTGTGCCCCTGGATTCGGGTGAGGCTGGGTCCCAGGTCTGGGTGAGGCCACGCCCCCCAGGTCTGGGCGAGGCCATGCGCCCCTGGGTCCGGGTGAAGCTGGATCCCAGGTCCGGGTGAGGCCGTGTGCCCGTGGATCCGGGTGAGGCTGGGTCCAGGGTCCAGGTGAGGCCACGCCCCTGGGTCCGGGAGAGGCCACGCACCCCGGGTCCGGGTGAGGCCATGCGTCCCTGGGTCCGGGTGAAGCTGGATCCTGGGTCCGGGTGAGACCTTGTGCCCCTGGATCCGGGTGAGGCTGTGCGTCCCTGGATCCAGGTGAAGCTGGTTCCCGGGTCTGGGTGAGGCCATGCGCCCCTGGATCCGGGTGAGGCTGGTTCCCGGGTCCAGGTGAGGCCACGCCCCTGGGTCTGGGTGAGGCCACGCGCCCGGGAGATGCTGGGTCCCAGGTCCAGGTGAGGACATGCCCCTGAGTCCGGGCGAGACCAAACCAGAGGGAGTCGGACCTGCATTACCACCATTTATCCACCATCCAGAGCTGAAAAGTCAGTGCCGACATGTACACAGAAGGAACTGGTGGACATTGAAATTGGGTCTCAAAAGAACTGTTGGTCCAGAAAGAAACTTACTACAGACTAATTCATTTGCCTGTCAGCATAACTCTTATTGCTTGTCTCACATTCAGTTCTTATAAGTATATTTCTAGTAACACATAATCTCACTCATCTAGGGGAAATGATGAACAACATAGACTGATGAACAAGAACAGACCCAGAAACAAGGAGGCATCGATCGGACTGTCGGGCCTCGGAGGGAGGGTAAGGGAGAGTGGGGGTAGGGGGGAGAGATCAACCAAAGGACTTGTGTGCATGCATATGAGCCTAACCAATGGTTAAGAACAACAGGGGGGTGGGGGCATCTGTGGGGAGGGGTGGGGGATGGGAATGGGGGGATGAGGACAAATATGTGATACCTTAATCAATAAAGAAATGGAAAAAAAAGAGAAAGAGAATAAATCAAACAAAAGAAAAAAAAACTCACACAAGTACAAGAAGCTCAGAGAGTCTCAAACAAAATGAACACCAAAAGACGGATACCAAGGCACATTATAATTAAATTGGCAAACACCAACGACAAGGTAAGAATATTAAAAGAGGCCATAGAGAGAGACAGAAAGTTACCTACAAAGGATCCCCCATCAGACTAGCTACTGATTTCTCAACAGAAACTCACCAGGCCAGAAGGGAATGGAATGAAATATACAAAGGCATACAAAAAAAAAATGGTCTGAATCCAAGAATACTGTACCAAGCAAGGCTATCAATCAAAATTGAGGGTGAAATCAGGAGCTTCACAGACAAAAAATGACTAAGGGAGTTAATTACCACCAAACCAGCAATGCAAGAAATGCTAAAGCGTCTTCTGTAAAAAGAAGAAATAGGAAGCGAAGAAGGAACACAGGGGTAAAGAATAAAAATGGTGACAAACAAGTACCTATCAATAATAACTTTAAATGTAAATAGATTAAATGCCCCAATTCAAAGACATAGGGTAGGTGAGTGGATAAGAAAACATGATTCATATATCTGCTGTCTACAGGAAACCCACCTCAGAAAAAAAGAACTCACACGGACTGATGGTGAAGAGATGGAAAAAGGTTTTTCAGGTGAATGGAAATAAAAATAAGCCTGGGGTAGCAATACTTATATCTGAAAAATTAGATCTCAAAGTGAAAGACATAACAAGTGATAAGGAAGGCCATTTCATAATACTAAAGGGAGAAATCCAACAAGAAAAAATAACACTGGTAAACATATCCACACCCAATACAGGATCACACAAATACATTAAAAAAACCTTCTGGGGGCTATCAAAGAAGAGATTGACAGCAATAGTTATAGTAGGGGACTTTAATACCCCATTATCACCATTGGACAAATCATCTAAACAAAAAATCAGCAAAGAAACATCAATTCTAAATGACTCACTACATCAAATGCAATTAATCTTCAGAAGATTTCACCCCAAAGCCACAGAATAATCATTCTTCTCACGGGCACATGTGTCATTTTCAAAGATAGACCATATATTGGGTCACAGGCAAAGTCTCTTCAAATTCAAGAAGATAGAAATCATATCAAGCATCTTCTCAGATCATAATGGCATAAAACTGGAAATCAACTACAATAAAAACAATTTAAAAATTCAAACACCTGGAGACTAAATAACATGCTATTAAACAATGACTGGGTTACCAGAGAGATCAAAGAGAAATAAAAATAATCATGGCAACAAATGACAATGAAAACACAACAATCCAAAATCTATGGGACACAATGAAAGCAGTCTTGAAAGGGAAGTTCATAGCTCTACAAGCTTATAGCAAAAAACAAGAAACTATGGTAATAAATTACCTAACCCTAAAACTCAAAGAGTTAGAAAGAAAGCAACAAGAAAATCCCAGTGTAAGCAGAAGGAAGGAAATAATAAAGATAA
This sequence comes from Eptesicus fuscus, assembly GCF_027574615.1. Taxonomy (NCBI): domain Eukaryota; kingdom Metazoa; phylum Chordata; class Mammalia; order Chiroptera; family Vespertilionidae; genus Eptesicus; species Eptesicus fuscus. The sequence goes on from NC_072473.1 coordinate 88,156,143, forward strand.
AAGTGGAAATAAATGAAAAAGAGACCAAAAAACAATACAAAAAAAATCAATGAAACCAAGAGCTGGTTCTTTGAAATGATAAACAAGATTGATGAACCTCTAGCCAGGCTCACCAAGAAGCAAAGAGAAAGGAACTAAATAAACAAAATCAGAAATGAAAGAGGTGAAGTAACAACCGATCCCAAAGAAATACAAAGGATTATGAAAAAATACTATGAACAACTCTATTCCAACAAAATGGACAGCCTAGATGAAATGGACATATTTCTATAAAAATGTAAGCTCCCAAAACTCAGCCAAGAAGAATGAAAAAAAACCTGAATAGGCCAATAACTACCAAAGAAATTGAAACAAAGATCAAAAATTTTCCAGCAAACAAAGCCCTGGTCTGTACTCTGGACAGCTTTATAGGGGAGTTCATCAAGCATTCAAAGAAGATCTAAAACCTATCCTCTTCAGACTATTCCAAAAATTCCAGAGGAAGGCAAACTTCCAAGCTCTTTCTATGAAGCCAGCATTACCCTAATCACAAAACCAGATAAAGACACCAAAAAAAAAAAAAAAAAAAAGAAAACTACAGGCCAATATCTTTGATGAACATAGATGCCTAAATCTTCAACAAAATTCTAGCAAATCGGATTCAGCAATACATTAGAAAGATCATACACCATGACCAAGTGGGATTTATTCCAGGGATGCAAGGGTGGTACAATATCTGCAAATCAATAAATGTGATACATCACATAAACAAATTGAGAGACAAAAATCACATAATCATATCAATTGATCCAGAAAAAGCATTTGACAAAATCCAACACCCTTTCTTGTTAAAAGCAATCAGCAAAGTGGGAATAGAGGGATCATACCTCAACATAATAAAAACCCTATATGACAAACCTACTCAATATCATACTCAATAGGCAAAAACTAAACTCATTTTCCCTAAGTACAGAAACAAGACAGGGATGTCCACTTTCACCACTTCTGTTTGACAGAGTATTAGAAGTATTAGCCATAGCAATCAGACAAGAAGAAGAAATAAAACACATCCAAATTGGAAAAAAAGAAGTAAAACTGTCCTTATTTGCAGATGACATGATACTATACATAGAAAACCCAAAGACTCCATCAAAAAACTGCTAGACATAATAAATGAATTTGGCAATGTTGCATGATACAAAATTAACACTCAGAAATCTATGGCCTTTTTATACACCAATAATGAACTTTCAGAAAAAGAAATGAAAAAACAATCCCATTTACCATTCCACACACACACAAAAAAAAGATACCTAGGAATAAACTTAACCAAGGACGTAAAAGACCTGTACTCAGAAAATTACAGGACATTGAAAAAAAAGATAGAGGAAGACATGAACAAATGGAAGAACATACCATGTTCATGGATTGGTAGAATCAACATCATTAAAATGTCCATACTACCTAAAGCAATCAATAGATTCAATGCAATACCTATTAAAATACCAATGGCATATTTCAAAGATCTAGAAAGAACTCTCCAAAAATTCATCTGGAATAAAAAAGACCCCAAATAGCCACAGCTATCCTGATAAATAAGAACAAAATTGGAGGGATCATATTACCAGACATCAAACTATATTACCAAGCCACAGTTCACAAAACTGCCTGGTATTGGTACTAGAACAAACATATAGACCAATGGAACAGAATAGAGGACCCAGAAATTGACCCAAGCCATTATTCTCAATTAATATTTGACAAAGGAGGCAAGAGCATACAACGGAGTCAAAACAGCCTCTTTAATAAATGGTGCTGGGAAATTTGGTCAGATAACATGCAAAAAAATGAAATTAGACCACCAACTTAAACCATACACAAAAACAAACTCAAAATGGCTAAAGGACATGAACGTAAGATGGGAAACCATAAAAATTCTGCAAGACTCCATAGGCAGCAAAATTGCACACATATGTCTTAGCAATATCTTTACAGACACAGATCCTAGGGCAAGGGAAACTAAGGAGAAAATAAACAAATGGAACTACATCAAAATCAAAACTTCTGCACAGCAAGAGAAACCATCAACAAAACAACAAGAAAGCCCACTGCATGGGAGAACATATTTGCCAATGTTATCTCCGATAAGGGTTTAATCTCCAAAATCTACAGGGAACTCATACAACTTAACAAAAGGAAGATAAACAACCCAATAAAAAAATGGGCAACAGACCTAAAAATAGACACTTTTTGAAAGAGGACATTCAGAAAGCCAAGAGACCCCTGGAAACATCCTCAAAGTGACTAATCATCTGAGATATGCAAATCAAAACAACAATGAGGTATCACCTCACACCTGTCAGAATGGCTATCTTCAACAAATCAACAAATGACAAGTACTGGAGAGGATGCGGAGAAAAAGGAACCCTCTTGCACTGCTGGTGGGAATGCAGACTGGTTCAGCCATTGTGGAAAACAGTATGGCATTTCCTCAAAAATTTGAAAATGGAACTGCCATTTGACCCAGTAATACTACTTCTAGGAATGTATCCTAAGAAAACAGAAACACCAATCAGAAAGGATATATGCACTCCTATGTTCATAGCAGCACAATTTACAATAGCTAAGATTTGGAAACAGCCTAAGTGCCCATCAGCAGATGAGTGAATTAGAAAACTATGGTACATCTACACAATGGAATACTACACTGCTATAAAAAAGAAGGAATTCTTACTATTTGCAGCAGCATGGATGGAACTGAAGAGCATTATGCTAAGTGAAATAAACCAGTCAGTGAAAGAAAAATACCACATGATCTCACTCATTTATGGATAATAACGAACATTATAACCCGATGAACAAAAAGACAGACACAGAGGCAGAGAAGCATTGAACACACTGTCAAATTACAGCAGGAAGGCTGGGGAATGTTGTGGGGGGTGGGGGTGGGGAAGAAATCAACTGAAGGACTTGCATGCATGCATATAAGCATAACCAGTGGACATAAGACACTGGGGGGTGGGGGCGGTGAGGGCATGTGCCGGGGGAAGGTCAATGGGGGAAAAAAGGAGATATATGTACTACTCTTTGTAATAATTTAAACAATGAAAATAAATAAATAAATAAATAAATAAATAAATAAATAAATAAATGCAAGCCTGGCTGGCATTGCTCAGTGGTTGAGCCTTGACCTATGAACTAGAAGGTCACAGTTCAATTCCAGGTTAGGGCACATGCCCCAATTTTGGGCTTGATCCCCTGTGTGGGGTGTGCAGGAGGTAGCCAGTCAATGATCAATGTTTCTATCTTTTTCTCCTTTCTTCCTCTCTGAAATCAGTAAACATATATTCTTTTTAAAAAGGAAAGATTGAGGAAATCCCAAGGAATGTTAACACTCAAGGAACTTGGGTAAAAAAGGCCCCAGGACTAACCACTGTTATACTCTGGGGAATTAGAAGGATCACAAAAGCAAGAACCCTTATACATTCAGCATCTGATCATTTATTATGCCAGAGTAGATCATGTCCCCCAAATCTTCTTGATTTTCCCTAATATCCCATTAACCAAAAACATATTCTGAGCCTTTGCACATGTCTATTTTCAGCCTATACTACCTTTATAAGCCACTACTTTCAAAGTTTACTCTCTATTATGTGATAACAGTAGTAGCTCATGGATTTGGCAAAATTGGGGTAATTCTTGATCTACTGAAAACAAACCCTTTCCTATTTGTCTTCATTTAAGTGAGGTCTAGGTTTGTTTTGTTTTTCAAACTCCTAATTTTATAAACTCTAATATCTGATTTCAAAAAAGTCAAGTAAAAGTCCAGTAGTATTTTCAAATTCAGAGAACTTTTGTGTAGTGCCATTATTCTTCATCCTGGTCTGACTGTAATCAGGCCCTTAATCAAAAGGTTTGACATTTTTAAATGTCTATGTTCCATCTGCTCATAATATAGGCAGTAAAATAGACTTTTGATGTTTGTTGTAGGTTGCTTGTGCTCCAGTAAATATGAGCTTAATGAACTATATAAACACATTTTTAAGTCAAATCCAAAGTATTAACAATTTGCTAGACTAGCATTAAGGCCATTAAGGAAATTTGAAGATTCAACCTGCACTGTAACTTGGAAATAAACATTGCGAAGCCATTCTCCAATTTCCTATTTTTTTCTTTTTACCATTTTGCTGTTGAAGTGTGTGATCAGATGCCATTCTTCTTGGATAGGTGAAGTTTAATGATCTTTTACACTTGGGTTTTTGCCTTATTTCCACAGGATGATGAAATAAAGAGAACATCCTTTCTCAGGTTGATAATGATCAGGCATTTCTATAATCTGTTGAAACTTTTCAAGGTAGAGGCAATAAAAGTGAATGTAGTGATGTGAGCAGAGAGGAAGAAAATAATTCTCTTCCTTGTATCTTCTCATTGTGCACTGTTACTAAGACTGAATCTGGGCATACTTCACTGGGAAGGCAAAACAGTTACTTGTGAAGAACATGGGCTGTAGCATTAAATGATCAGCTCTATCATTTCCCAGGTTTGATATATGTGGCAAATTATGAAACCCCTTTCAAAGCCATAGTTTTATAACATGTAAAACAGAAAAAGTAATAGTAACTATATAATAAGATTGCTTTGAGCATTAAATAAGATAACTTATATAAAATACTTACAATAATGTCTGGAATCTCCAGAATGAAGATCGTGGCGGGAAGGGAGTGAGCGGACTGCACAGCCCCGCACCCACAGGAGGAAATAGAGGGAGCAGCTGAAAAGAGAGGAATCCAGCCCGAATTGGCGAAGGAGAAGCAGCTGGTGAGATAGTTTGCAGCTGGGAAGGGCAGAGATCTCCTGGAAAAAGGTAAAACAAGGTTCTGGGCATTAGAATCTGCTGGATCTCTAAACCCAGAAGGTCAGGGGAAAACTACACGGCGCCAAGCCGCGTCCCTGAGGACAGGCAAAGCATCTGACCTTGAGAAAAAGGGTCCACGGGACTGCGGGAGGTAGTAGATTTTAGACCTTGGAGTCTGATTTGGGATCTGAGATCAGAGGCAGCCTGAAGAGCTAACTGCCCGACCTTTCAGTGCCAGCAAGAGAGGAGATTGCAAAGATGCAGTTCCGCTTCACACCAGGGCCTGCGTCTTTCTCCACTGAACCTAGTTCGTAGGACCTTTCGGATACAGACACTTACCCGTGGCTGAGGTGCAGGAGAAGGGGAGGAGTGGTGGAACCTGGGGAGAGTGGGCAGAGGTGGAAGCGTGTCTGGGGCTGAGTAACATCAGATCCCCGGTCGCCATTTTCTCCTAAGAGATAACCCCTCCCTCCAGTATCCAGGCAACCTATATAGCCACACCCGGATACCACTCTGATTAACACTATAGGATTTGAATACTCCCTGAGGCCATAGGTACCACCCAAAAGAAAAACCTTTAGCATCTATTACACAGTTACACTACCAGAGCTCTTCAGAGTGCTTCAGTGTGCCTCGCTGGCAAACTTACCGCAGGTGCTCCTGTGAACTGCCACTGGGAGTAAGCGCTTCCCACTGGGCAAGCATAATTTCAATTTAGGGTGCAAGACAGAAAAATTGTAATACTATCCTCCACGACTGCTGACCTCTAGACACTGCAGTTGTGCCTCTCAAACTCGAAGGCCTACATCAAGAGAACCCAAATAGTTCAAGTAAGGAACTACACTAGATTATCAAGCCCAGGAAAACTGAGAGATTATACCAGTAGCACCATCACCAAAAGAACCTGGGTAGCAAAGCAATTGGAACTACAATTAAAACATTACAGGAAAACATGGGGAGACAGAAAGGAAATTCCCAAAGGGAGGAAAAAGAGGAATCACCAGAAAGGGAGTTAAATGAACTTGAGGCTAGCAGCTTAACAGAGAAAGAATTCAGAGTATTCGTTATAAGAATGTTTAAACGGATGGATGACAAATACACCCAACTCAATGAGAACTATAAGGAGCTGAATGAAAACGTCACCAACATGAAAAGAAACCAAGAGGAGATGAAGAACGACATAGCTGCAATAAAGAACACAATGGAAGGCTTAAAGAGTAGAGTAGAAGAAGCTGAGGACTGCATCAGCGAATTAGAAGACAAGGTAGGAAAAAAACACACAAACTCAGCAGCAACTGGAAAGAAGATTTAAAAAGCAAGAAGAGAGCCTAAGGGAGCTTAGGGACAACAAAAAACGAAACAATATTAGAATAATAAGGATAAAAGAAGGAGAGGAAGAGAAGCAAGGACTAGAAAACCTGTTGGAAGAAATAATGACAGAAAATTTCCCTGATATTGGCAAGAAAAAAACTATCCAAGTCCAAGAAGCATACAGAGTCCCAAACAAGTTGAACCCCAAAAGACTGACACCAAGAAAAATCATAATTAAATTGACGAACACCAACGACAAAGCAAGAATCTTAAAGGCTGCAAGAGAGAGACAGAAAGTTACTACCTACAAGGGATCTCCTATCAGAATATCAACTGATTTCTCAACAGAAACACACCAGGCCAGAAAGGAATGGACTGAAATATACAAAGTGATGCAAAACAAGGGACTGAATCCAAGAATACTATATCCAGCAAGGCTATCATTCAAAATTGAAGGTGGAATCAGAAGCTTCACAGACAAAAAAGGGCTAAGAGAGTTCATCACTACCAAGCCAGCAATGCAAGAAATGCTAAAGAGGCTGCTGTAAAAAGAAGAAAGAGAAAGGCAAGAAGAAACACAAACACTAACGAAAAATATGTCAACAAACTGGTACTTATCAATAATAACATTAAACGTAAATGGATTAAATGCACCAATCAAAAGACATAGGGTAGCTGAATGGATAAGAAAACATGACCCATATATTTGCTGTCTACAAGAGACCCACCTTAGAGCAAAAGATTCACACAGACTGAGAGTGAAGGGATGGAAAAACATTTTTCAGGCAAATGGAAATGAGAAAAAAGCTGGGGTTGCGATACTTATATCAGATAAAATAGACCTCAAAGTAAAGGCCATAATAAGAGATAAGGAAGGCCACTACATAATACTAAAGGGAGCAATCCAGCAAGAATATATAACTCTGGTAAACGTATATGCACCCAATGCAAGAGCGCCCAAATACATAAAAAATCTGCTGGAAGATATCAAGGGAGAGATCGACATCAATACAATCATAGTAGGGGACTTTAATACACCACTGACATCAATGGATAAATCCTCTGGACAAAAAATCAGCAAAGAAACAGCAATTCTAAATGACACACTAGATCAGATGGACCTAATTGACATCTTCAGAGTATTTCACCCCAAAGCCATGGAATATACGTTCTTCTCAAGTGCACATGGGACATTCTCAAAAATAGACCACATTTTGGGTAACAAGCAAAGTCTCCCCAAATTCAAAAAGATTGAAATCATATCAAGCATTTTCTCAGACCACAATGGCATAATATTAGAAACTAGAAGCCCAGTGCACGAAATTCGTGCAAGGCAGGGGGTTGCCCCAAAGCCCAGCCTGTACCCTCCCCAATCTGGGACTCCTGGAGGGATGTCCGACTGCCCGTTTAGGCCCGATCCCAGTCGGACATCCCTCTCACAATCCAGGACTGCTGGCTCCCAATTGCTTGCCTGCCTACCTTCCTGATTGCCCCTAACCGCTTCTGCCTGCCAGCCTGATCACCCCCTAACCACTCCTCTGCCAGCCTGGTTGATGCTTAACTGCTCCCCTGCCAGCCTGTTTTCCCCCAACTTCCCTGTACTGCCAGCCTGGTCACCCCTAACTGCCCTCTCCTGCACGGTTGATCACCTACAACTGCCCTCCCTTACAGGCCTGGTCCTTCTCAACTGCCCTCCCTTGCAGGCCGGGTGCCTCCCAACTGCCCTCTCCTGCTGGCCATCTTGTGGTGGCCATCTTGTGTCCACATGGGGGCAGGATCTTTGACCACATGGGAGCAGCTATATTGTGTGTTGCAGTGATGATCAATCTGTATATTACTCTTTTATTAGATAGGATAGAGGCCTGGTGCACGTGTGGGGGCCAGCTGGTTTGCCCTGAAGGGTGTCCCGGATCAGGGTGGGGTTCCCTTGGGGCGTGGGGTGGCCTGAGCGAGGGGCCTGTGGTGGTTTGCAGGCCGGCCACACCCCCTGGCGACCCAAGAGGAGGCCCTTGTATCTGGAATTTATTTTCCTTCTACAATTGAAACTTTGTAGCCTGGAGCGGAGCCAAGCCTGCTGCTCCCTCTGGGGTGGCAGCCATTTCTGTGGCAGTTAATTCACCTTCTACAATTGAAAATTTGTAGCCTTAAGCGGGTGAGCCCGGCCAGTGTGTGCTGAAAGCTTTGCTTCCCAATGTGTGCTGAAAGCTTTGCTTCCCCAATATTTGCAAATCAATAAACGTGATACATCACATAAACACATTGAGAGATAAAAACCATATAATCATATCAATTGATGGAGAAAAAGCATTTGACAAAATCCAACATCCTTTCTTGATAAAAACTCTCAGCAAGATGAGAATAGAAGGATCATACCTCAACATAATAAAAGCCATATATGACAAACCCAAAGCCAACATCTTACTCAATAGGCAAAAACTAAAACCATTTCCCCTAAGAACAGGAACAAGACAGAAATGCCCACTCTCACCACTCCTGTTCAACATAGTGTTGGAAATACTAGCCATTGCAATCAGACAAGAAGAAGAAATAAAAGGCATCCAAATTGGAAAAGAAGAAGTAAAACTGTCCTTATTTGCAGATGACATGATACTGTACATAGAAAACCCTAAAGACTCTATCAAAAAATTATTAGACTTAATAAATGAATTCGGCAGAGTAGCAGGATACAAAATAAATGCTAATAAATCTATGGCATTTTTATACACCAATATTGAACTTACAGAAAGAGAGACTAAAAAAGCAATCCCATTTACCATCACACCAAAAAAATTAAGATACCTAGGAATAAACTTAACTAAGGAGATAAAAGACCTATACGCGGAAAACTATACAACACTGAAAAAACAGATAGAGGAAGACATAAACAGATGGAGGAACATACCATGTTCATGGATTGGTAGCATCAACATCATCAAAATGTCCATACTACCCAAAGCAATCTATAATTTCAATGCACTTCCCATTAAAATACCAATGGCATACTTCACAGACCTAGAACGAACTTTTCAAAAATTCATCAGGAATAAAAAAAGACCCCGAATAGCTACAGAAATCCCGAGAAAGAAGAATAAAGTAGGAGGGATCTCAATACCAGATTTCAAGCTATATTACAAAGCCACTGTTCTCAAAACTGCCTGGTATTGGCAGAAGAACAGACATATAGATCAATGGAATAGAATAGAGAACCCAGAAATAGATCCAAATCGCTATGCTCAATTAATATTTGATAAAGGAGGCATGAACATACAATGGAGTCAAGACAGTCTCTTCAATAAATGGTGTTGGGAAAATTGGACAGATACATGCAAAAAAATGAAACTAGACCACCAACTTACACCATACACAAAAATAAACTCAAAATGGATACAGGACTTAAACATAAGACAGGAAACCATAAAAATACTAGAGGAATCTATAGGCAGAAAAATCTCTGTCATATGCCAAATCTTCTGTGATACTGCTCCTAGGGTAATGGAAGCTAAAGAGAAAATAAACAAATGGGATTACATGAAAATAAAAAGCTTTTGCATAGCAACGGAAACCATCAATAAAACAACAAGAAAGCCCACTGCATGGAAGAACATATTTGCCAATGATGTCAACGATAAGAGTTTAATCTCCAACATTTACAGGGAACTCATGCAGCTTAACAAAAAGAAGATAAACTACCCAATCAAAAAATGGGCAACTGATCTAAATAGACACTTTTCAAAAGATGACAGAAGGAAGGCCAAGAGACATATGAAAACCTGCTCTAAATCAGTAATCTTCAGAGAGATGCAAATCAAAACAACAATGCCGTACCATCTCACACCTGTCAGAATGGCCATTATCAACAAGTCAACAAATGACAAGTGCTGGCGAGGATGTGGAGATAAAGGAACCCTCGTGCACTGCTGGTGGGAATGCAGACTGGTGCAGCCACTGTGGAGAACAGTATGGAGTTTCCTTAAAAAACTAAAAATAGAATTCCCATTTGACCCAGTGATCCCTCTTCTAGGAATATATCCTAAGAAACTGGAAACATCAATCAGAAAGGATATATGCACCCCTATGTTCATAGCAGCACAATTCACCATAGGTAATATTTGGAAACAGCCTAAGTGCCCATCAGCAGATGAGTGGATTAAAAAACTGTGGTACATCTACACAATGGAATACTACGCTGCGGTAAAAAAGAAGGAACTCTTACCATTTGCAACAATATGGATGGAGATGGAGAACATTATGCTTAGTGAAATAAGCCAGGCAGAGAAAGATAAATATCACATGATCTCACTCATTTGTGGAATATAATGAACAACATAAACTGACGGTGGGGAGAGGAATAGATCCAGAAACAGAGAAACATCGATCAGAATGTCAAACCTCAGGGAAGAAATTGTGAGGTAACCAGAAACCTAAGAATGCACGAGAACGACTTTTCAGCCATGCTAGCAATCATCAGATGTAAGGTAATTTTACCCAGGACAAGAGCGTAAGTATTTTGGACTTATGCTCTTGACTCTTCATGGGTAAGACCACTCATGTGGGCTGATCCCCTGACTAATGTAGTTACCAATAATACCAAACACCTTGGTCATCCAGGAGGTCCATGAGTGGGGCAAGAAAGTATAAATACACAGGGGTATCCACCCAGCTTCCCTTTTGTATGACATGAAATCAAAACAATGCCCCTTTGTGTGTAAAATTAAAGAGAGGTTTTTGGCTTGTGTGGACACCAAAGAAAGGGTGTCACTACTATCACTACTTGCCTGCGGTAGAATTGCAGAAAATGTAACTAAGACCTTGTCTATACAAAAAGAAATAGACAGCCAGTTTGAAAGGGTATTGCTATGGACTAGAACAAAGAATATCCTTACATGATATTATTCTACACTGTCATTAAAATTTTTCTCAGATTTGGATCACCCCCATTACTTATAATAGTTCCTCACGCACATGGGGGGTGGGGGGAAATCATCTGTTTGGTGCTTGGAGACAAAGGTAACACATCTCTAGATATTTTAGAATTACAACAACATATTATATAATTACCCCAAACAAACTTACAAACTAATTCTTTGATTGTCTGGCAGCAATTTAAAAAGGACATGGAAGGGCTTAATCCCTTCCACTATGTAGAGGGCCCCCTGGGAAGGCACCTGAGCATTCTAAATTGGCCCCTCTTGCCCTTTTGGCCAAGAGGGACCTGCTTCTCACAATCCAATTGTCCACAGCTGTTGCCTGAGCTTCTGTTCATGCCAAGGTTGAAACCTCGTGATGGCTGGTACCATGGATCTGTCTCTCTCCCAGTGGGGTGAGCTGGACCTCCTTGGAGAAGAAACCTCGGTTCCACAAGATATGTGATCAGTGCTGGGACCCTGCCAGCAGGCGAGGGGATCCCAAGGCAGGTGCTGGGCGTGGAGGCCATGGGGGCATAGGCTACCAAGGAGACAGAACTAAACCTCACATCACCCTGCTTGGCCCTGGAGGATGGCTGGTTAGCCAGAGACGGGTAAGATTCCTCAGGGAAGGAACAACCTAAGATAGGCACAGTCGCACAGGGGCCATCAGGAGAGAACTTGGGGGTCAACAGAGGTGGGGCACAGACCTTCACCCCCCCAAGTTTGCAGGGGCCTGAACCCTCACCCCTGCTTAAGGAGATCTCCTGCCCCCATGGCTGCTCAACTTCACATGCCCAGCTAAAATCAGGACCCAGGTCACAGAGACTTGGCCGACAGCAGATGCCCTCACTGCAACAAGACTTGATAGAGATGTCTTGCACCCATGATCCGGGGAACTGGGGTCTAGGATATCTAAATCCAGCCTAGCACCAGGAATGCTCAGGGCCTACTCAAGTAGGCAAATAATCCTCTCCACTAATAATTACAGGGTAAAACAAGATGGTTGTTAGAGTATTAAATTTGACAGTAAAATAGTAGTCAAGTTTTCAGACTAATTTAAATTGGCCAATCAAAATAAGCAAATACTCTAGAAAAATCAATTGTACTGGACAAAAAAGCTGTCACTAAAGTGTTAACTAAAATTTTTATTGGTAGTTCATCTCATGGTAAAATTGTGTAACATATAATGAACCTAAAGCAGTCACATTTTAGTCCAAAAAGTAAAATTTAAAAGCTATCAAGATTATAGCATAAAATTTCCAAAAGCCTACCAATATTTAAACCAAAAAAGGGGGGATAGTAGAAGAATATCATGTAAGGAAAAATATCCTGTAAATAAATTACAAGAGAAAATTTTTACTTTAGAAAATTAACTTTCATTTGTAATGCTAACAACAAGTCACCCAGGTAAAACATACATGGTGTCAAAACAAGCCAAAGGAAAATCATTTGGGCAAAAAAATGAAAAAGGATCGCAAGTCAAATTTATAGAAAATATTCCTTTATTAACTTTTGGTTGAGAATATGTTTGTATATTTTCAGAAAACAACTCAGAGACATGTGGATTCCTGCAACAGAGAGGAATTGACAGGAGTGCTCTAGCCATGAAGTCAGAAGAGAAACAGTTCAGAGATGGAAGACGCTGACGATGCCTTGCCATACTAGCAGTCAGCAGATATGCGTCACTGCAGATTGCCCAGGACCAAACCAGAGAGGGTCGGACCTGCATTACCACCATTTGTCCACCATCCAGAACTGAAATATCATTGCTGTTATGAACACATAAACAACTGTTGGACATAGAAACCGGGACTCAAAAGAACTGTTGGCCCAGAAAGAAACTCACTATAGACTGATTCATTTGCCTCTCAGCATAACTATTATTGCTTGTCTCATTTTTGGTTCCTATAAGTGTACTCCTAGTATCACATGAGCTCACTCATCTAGGGGAAAAGATGAACAACATAGACTGAAGAACAAGAACAGCATTGACCAGACTGTCAGACCTCAGAGGGAAGGTAGGGGAGGGTGGGGACAAGGGAGATAGATCAACCAAAGGACTTGTGTACTTGCATATGAGCCTAACCAGTGATCATGGACAACAGGGGGAGGGGGGCTTGCGTGTTGGGGGGTTTGGGAATGGAACGGGGGGAGGGGGTTGATGACAAATATGTGATACCTTAATCAATAAAGTAATTAAAAAATAAAACTCAAAAAACAAACAAAAAAAATGTCTGATATATGTGATCAATAAATATTATTTACCATAAATGTTAAATACTATCATCATTTAAGGAGGAAGAGAGGGGGAAACAGGCTTTTAAGCCAAGGGCACCATCTCCCTGTCCTTTTATTTCCATATTTTCCCCCCTGAAAGGGAGGAACACAGGTACTCATCTCATATAGCAGCATAATAGAAACATTGTTGAATGTTGAAAGTGGGCATTCTTGATAGTGTATAGCCATGTACCATGGTCCTCTAAGACACTGTCTAAAATAATAGTATATAGGCACTGGCACACACATAGTCACACTCACACATTGCAGTCAGATTCCTTTTTCTAAAAAGTAATCACTATCCGTAATAAAACCACACAATGGCTTTCTATTACCCTTAGGATGGAGGTGAAACCCTTTCATGAGGATCATAAGGTGATCTGTCTTCTACCTCTTCAGTTTCATATCATTTTTCTCTTTCCTCTCTGCTCCAGCTACTTTAAAGTTATTTCATTTCTTTGAATGTGCTATATTTTGTAACCTTGGTACAAATTGTTGCTGCTTCTTTATTCTCCCCCTATTCTTAATCAAGCTAACTATTACTCATACTTCAAGGTCAGCTTCAATGACTTCTTCAGGGAAGGTTTTTTATCGACCCCCTAGACTAAGGTATCATACTCATAGGTATGCTCTGATAGTGTAATGTATAGTGTGCACATCTATTTTTTTAAAAATATTTATTTTTGAAAGTATTACATATAGCCCCTTTTTTCTCCCATTGACCCCTTATAGCCTGCCCCACACCTAGCCCCAGGCCTCCACAACCCTATTATCTGTGTCCATGGGTTATGCATATGTGCATACAAGTTCTTTGGTTGACCCCCTCTTCCCACCCACCTACCCACCCACCTACACCTTCCCTCTGAGATTTGACAGTCTCTCCCATGCTTCTATGTCTCTGGATCTATTTTGTTCAACAGTTTATTTTTTTATAGCATGTATCAAAATTTATTATCCACTAAATTGGGTCCATTCTAAAATTCCTATGTGGAAGCCCTAACTAGTATTGTAACTGTGTTTGGAGATAAGGCCTTTAAGAATATAGTTAAGGTTAAATGGGGTCATAAGGATGATACCCTAATCTGATAGGACAGTGTCCATATAGGAGAGATACCAGAATGTGTTCTATATATCTATCTCTTTCTCTCTCTCCCTTTCTTTCTCAGTCTCTGTCTCAATCTCTATCACTGTATCTCCATCCCTCTTAAAATACACAGAGGAAAGGCCATATGATGATATAGCAAGAAGGCAGCTGTCTACAAGCCAAGGAGAGAGGTCTCACCAAAAACCAACCTGGCAAGCATCTTGATCTTGGATTTCTACTCTCCAGAACTGCAAAAAAATAAATTTTGGTTGTTTAAGCCACCCAAATCTGTGGTATTTTGTTATGGCATCCTGAGCTGACTAATATAAAACTATAATATTTGAAATGTTTAATTATTTAATGTCTGATTTTCCTGGTTGCTTTAAGTTCCTTATGATTCAGGGACAGTGTCTGCTTCATGTGTGTGTTTTTTATATACCTCTAAGGCATATCAGAGCACTTGGTACATAGTAGGTTTTCAATAAATATTTATTCAATAAATGAATGGTAGTGCCCCTTTTTTTCCTTTAAAAACTATGAGGTATAAAAAAACAACTATGAGGTCATTAAAGAACATGCTTCTCTTATTCACTGCTATTTCAAGCATACCTAATAAAGGACAATTCATTCATTGGCACATTTATCCAATACATATTAAGTGCAAAATGCAAAACTGTGATAACCAGGAAAGAATATCAGAGATTTAGTTCTGGCTCACAACCTTTTATTATGCTTCTTTTTTGACAAAACACAAACAAAGGAGACAGACAAAAATACATTTTTATTATTCTTTTACATGATGATCACGTAGGTTCTCAGAGGTTAGTGTGGGGATATTCTATTCCTAAATTGCTTGCATTAATTTGAATCTTGAAAAGCCTTTTAATATGGGTGAGTAATATTTCCTTATAGACATCTTTAACAGGCTGGGATTTATATTTAAATTTAAATAGTTTCACTGGAGAATTATCTACTTATCATTTGATGTCTTTTCATCTATTACTCCTAATTTACACAAACAATATAATGTCTTTCTTGCAAATAGTGTATGGGTACTTGGTAATGATGTCCTTCCTCTCCTGTCCTTCTCATATTAGCTCTTGTCACCATCAAGATGAAAATAAATAAGTAACCTTATTAAGACGAATGATAACTTCAACAGCTTCCCAGCTCTGTTAGTAATGAGGAGATGCTTTCTGTAGCAGAGAATAAAATGCAACCCATGAATTTGTGATGACCTACTGCATTTTACATGGTTTAGTGATGCATTTAATGAGCATTTTCACTATGGTGTCTTCTAGAAACTCCCTGTGTATGTATTTTAGATTTAAAAACAAATCTACTTTTAGGCAATTTCAATTTCAGCATGTTCAAATATTTTCATACCACTTATCAGAAAAGATAGAATGTTTGCACCACTTCTTTCCCTAGATGATTTAGAACCTTTTTTGTCTATTTCAGGTAATGCAGATTTGAAAGATGAAGTGTGTCCAAAGGCCAAGTGTCTATTCAGAGTAGCTAGATATCTAGTAATGAATACAATGCATTTTAATGATATATTTTGTTGTCAGAAACCTTACTACCAGAGGTCACAATATTTAACAGAGCTAGGACACAGCATTTTAGCTCTACATTGCTGTGGTGGTGCTGCTTTGTAGCTCTTGGAACTCACTGATCCACCCAGGATATAACATACCAATCCCTCCTGACACACAATTGCTCTTCTCACTCTGGGCCTAGGTACATAATACTTTGTTGTGTTGGGTTCAGGTTGTGTTTTCAGAGAGAGCTTCCTCCTTCCTCTTAAGTTATTTTCACCTCTAACTCCTTACTGAAGAGACTGGAATTTATCCCAGTCCTTCTGATCCCAGGGTGATTTTATTTTTACAATAAAATTTGGCCTTTGAAAATTTGTTAATTGAAGTATCATGGTATATGGCTAGAATCTGTAAACTTGGAAACATTATCAGACATTGTCTTTCCTTAGAAAAATATTTCATTAGAACTAAGCTGTTTCATTATTTATATGATCTAGTACAAGAAGCAGTGACATCAACATGGCAGGAGATCAGAGTATTTCATATTCCTGTCATTTTTGTAATCTACAAATAAAAAGAATCATAAACTAAAATTTCTTAGGTTTCTGACATAGGGAAGGGTATATCTTAACAGTCATTTTGAGAATCAAGCCAATATTTCTTGGATAATAATTCCATCCTCTTACCACTCTGATAGTTTGAATGTGGTGATAGTAATGGAGATGCAGCCATGATTTAAGACCCTTACTTAGCAGAGGATTTTCAGTGGAATAAATAATTTTTGAGTGTCTTCAGCTAGTAATAAAATATTGCTAAGGTGGGTGTTATAGGGTAACAATGTGGATAAAGAAATGGGGTATGAGAATGGGTTCTGGTGTCAGACAGAACTGGGATTAAATTCTAACTTCTCTTACCAAAAGTATGGCCTTCAAAAATACTTAGTTTCTCTGAACCTCAGTTTCTTTAAGGGTTATTTGCCTTTCCCCCACTTTCAAGGTCTTTTTATGCTTGGATGAAGGTCCATTACCATTCCTGACTCCACCACTATTATTTTTCATGGAAGTACAGTGACTTTTCTAAGTGTTGTGTGAGGAAGAGGAGCAGAGTATTTATAACCTAATTTATCCTATTTTTCTTTCTCTTGAGAGACAGGCTGGCTACAAGGAGCAAACTTCTGCTCTGTTCCTCTATGCTATAGTATAGGGGGTCCAATAGTAGGAAAAGCCTGCAGTGATCCAGGTATGCCTGGGACTGGTTGCACCCAGTTTTGTGTGTTGAGTCTGTCCAATTTTGTTGTTCAGTATTATGAAGCCTGTTTGTCTACAGATATAAATCATATTCTCTAATTTATTTCTAATTGTTTTATCCGTAAAGGTAAAATTTTGCTCTCCATATGCTTATTTCTGTGATCTTCTCAATTAGATCATAACTAAGGCAGGGAAAAATATGCTATTTCGTGGGTGCCTTCATTTACCCCAATGAATCATCATGAAAATTAATTACTTAATGTAAGTAAAATGTGATAAAGTGCCCTGCACATTATAGGTGACCAATAAGTGATATCTGTTAACCATTTAGGTAATTATAGGTATGCAATATTCTTTCATTAAACTTAATGTGTACGTTACAACATTCCCTTAGATCAAACATCATGGAAATAGAATTCTATTAATCTTGGCTCTATTTTAGTGTATAAATGCTTTGTGAAAACCATATGACAAGGTTTGGAGGGAAAACAAAGATATGCTATTAAGAGAACTTAATCTTTATATCCTAATACCTTAAAATTATAACTTTTTTCAATTACAAAATGTTGAATCATCTGGTCCAATACCTCATTTTACAGAAGCAGAAACTGAGGCCAAAGTAGTATAAGAGATTTCCTCAGTCATACAGATACTGGCAAACAAGAACTATAATTCAGATTTTTCTATTGCACTGTACAGATAAGAAAGGGACCATTGATCATCTTCTATTAATAGTTAGATTAATTAAAACTACTTGGCACTGGTTGCCTTAGAAGAAGTTTGAAAGTGATGGGGCCCAAGACATAACACCCCAAAATATACCACAGTGACATATTGATTACTTTAAATTAAGGTTCCTTGATAAGTAGCCAGTGCCAGAAGGCACCTTGAACTTCCCTTGTCTCCTTGAATGCAAAAAACAAATCTCCCCTGTGAAAAGTACCCTCCCTGCTCCACATGAACTGAGAGATACCTAAGCACTAGAGCTAAGAGATCCAGAGCCAAAGAGCTTCTATAAGCACTTTGTTAATTTGCTACCCGAGCCCAAACTTTGTTTAGATTCCTCACTACTGAATACCCAAACCTTGTTTAGTTTCATTTCTAATGAGCACTAACATTTCTGTCCTATCAATTCTTCACATATTTATTGTTTCTTTGTCTAAAAATTATAAAAAGTGCCTGGTTCAATAATTTCTTTGAGAATCATTTTATGATCTGAGCATCAAATTGTGATTCTTCTGTGCACACGCATCAAATTGGTTTTTCTCCTGTTAAACTAGTCATGTGTCAATTTTATTATTTTGTTATTTGTTCAGCCATAAGAACTAGAAAAGTTTGGAGGGAGAGAGTTATCTATCTCCCCAACAAAAGTATTGATCTAAATGACTACTAATCTTTGAGATGAAGTCTACCACCCTTCTGGATTAGGGAATCTATGGTGGGAAATATCATTTGAGCACATCCTGTAATGGTGATCATTCATATTTATAGTTGTGGGATCTGAATAGCTTGAGTGTTGACACATCATTTCTCTTAACACATATGACATTCATAATTACTAAAATGTCATACTGTGAGAATTATGCCTTTTAGTTTTCCATCAGGATCCTGGTCCAGCTTCCCTGTTGGCTTTGCTGACTGCAGCCTCATGACCTTTAATCATGTATGTAAAAACCCCAGAAACCCCCAACACTGCTCCACTAACTATCAGCTAAAAAACCAAAATCCAAAAGAACAAAAACAACTCTGTATTCCTTATGGCTATCAGCATCACTGGTCTAATACTTGACACCCAGGCCTAAGTTTATCATTGCTTCAGAGGCAAAGCAAAATAACAATGAAAGGTGGTTAACTGACATTTCAAAACTCTGAAATTTTTGAAAACTGTTCTCCTGACATTCACTCTTCAGCAGACAGAAGCACAGAGCCATCATTGTGCCCTTAAATACATAGTTGAGGAAACATAGCTGCTTATTTATATTGAATTTTTTTTCAATTTGAAGACCAGAAATGTTTTTCTTTTCAAATTGATTATTTGTGGTACAAATGGATCTAAATCTGTAGGCATTAATACCCACCATTCATTACAAATTATACCATATCTCTGAGCAGGAGAAGACAATGTTAACATTGTATTCTTTGTTCATTATTGCTTAGTACCAGAAATGGTCAACTGTTCAGCTATGAAACATGGCAAAATTTGCTGAAGATAGAAACAAAATACTTAAATATTTAAACATTTCCCAGACTGACAAGACTTTAGACAGGGAGAAAAATGTATTCCTTATGAAGGCAAGTCAAACCACAAGGTAGGTTAGCCTTATTCCTAGAGGGGAGCGTTAAGAAAAATCAAAATATTAAATGTCATGCTTATTAATTATTACATCCTTAGCAGAAAGCCAAAGGATGGGATCCTGTTTTAATGACTCTCATGCTAACACCCAGTTTTATATTATAGGGCTATTTCTACATCCAGGCAGGTAGCCCAGAGCAATACTGCTTTGCTGAATCAGAAACAGAATATTATTTGAACAAGAAATTCTCTATAAAAGATGCATTCGTAAGTTCTCTTTTAGTAAGAAATCTATATTTACAGACTCATAGAACCTTAAAATCGAAAAGGATCTGAGAAAACATCTAATCCACCTTGTTCATTTCTCTAGGTTAGGAAATTGAAGTGCAAATAGGGAAAAGGATTTGCCTGGAGTTATATGGCTGTCAGTGGCAGGACTGGAATTAAAATCCAGGTCTTTTGATTCTTGGTCCTGGAGTGTCATCACTAATAGAAATTGCTTCTCTTCCTCTTAGAAAGAAAATACACCGTGATTATTGGGAATATAGGTTAAAATGCTAAAGTACATAAATGAGTTGGGCTCTTTATTCTAGCACCTTGCTGATGTGTGATTTAGGACAAATCACTTAAATGTTGATTCTCATTTTTTTCATTATAACATAAGGATAATAATGGTGCTTCTTTAGTGGGATTATTGTTAGGATTAAATGACTAAAATAATGTAAAGCACTTGGGAAAGTACCTGACAAATAGTAAGGCGCCAAAAATGTTTGATAATATTTTCTTATTATACTATTAAGATAATTGGTTTAATGAAGATAGCTTTTTGAAAAGATATTTAAGATGTGATATTTTGGAGCAGCTGAGAAAGAAACAAAGGCAAGTCAACAGAACAGCTAAGAAAAAAAAAGCATCAGAGTATGAGCAGATCTTCTTTATGAAAATGTAAAATCTAAAATCTTTATGGCTACATCTGGTCTCTCAAGCCATATCTGATTGTCAAGAAAGGGAGGACTTCTTTTACACTGTTCTCAAACTAATTATGCTGTGTTAATATTTTAATATAGTCTGAAATAATGCATTATTTTCATGATCATAAAATATTATTTGTCCTTTTTTATTTCAAATGCTTTAAAATAAAAGATTGTCTTTTTATTTCAAACTAGAGGCCTGGTGCATGAAATTCCTGCACAGGGGGGGTTGTGTCCCTCAGCCCAGTCTGCACCCTCTCCAATCTGGGACCCCTTGGGGGATGTCCGACTGGTATCGGGCCTAAACCGGCTTGTCAGACATCCCTCTCACAATCCAGGACTGCTGGCTCCCAACTGCTTGCCTGCCTGCCTGCCTGATTGCCCATAGCCGCTTCTGCTTGCCAGCCTGATCACCCCCTAACCACTCCCCTGCCAGCCTGATTGATGTCTAACTGCTTCCCTGCTGACCCGATTGCCCCCACCTGCCCTCCTCTGCTGGCCTGGTCAATCCCAACTGCCCTCCCTTGCAGGCCTGGTCACCCCTAACTGCCCTTCCCGCCAGCCTGGTCACCCCTAACTGTCCTCCCTTGCTGGCCTGGTCACCCCCAACTGCCCTCCCCTGCAGAGCTGATCGCCCCCCAACTGCCCTCCCTTTCAGGCCTGGTCCCTCCCAACTGCCATCCCCTGACAGCCTGATCGCCCACAACTGCCCTCCCCACTCCCATTCATGCCCTCATATCCCCCTGGTGACTGTGTCCATTGGTTAGGCTTATATGCATGCATACAAGTCCTTTGGTTGATCTCTCCCCCTTACCCCTTCCCTCCCCTACCTTCCCTCTGAGGTTTGAGCATCTGTTCAATGTTTCTCTGTCTCTGCATCTGTTTTTGTTCATCAGTTTAATAATGCATTTTGAAAAATTTTTGAATGATTTTTAGAAAGAGAGGAAATGAGAGGGAGAGAGAGAGAAACATCGAAGTGAGAGTGAAACATCGATTGGCTGCCTCCTGTTCACATCCCAACCTTGGATCAAACCTGCAACCAGAACATGTGCCCTGACCTGGAATCAAACTGGTAACCTTTTGGTGCACTGGATGATGCCCAACCAACTGAGCCAGGACTGAACTGAATGGACAGGACTGAAATAATACATTTTTATTGCCACAGATATCCACATTTGTGGATATGCCAATGTCACAAAGTAACTGAGAAACCTAGACCAGTGCTATGAGTTTTTTTTACTGCTCTGCAATGAGTCTATGAGCATTGTTACTGGTCTGCAATGAGATATGGAGTTTGCACCATATATGAATCAACTATGTCACTAAACACACACTATATACAGCAGTGGGAAAAAGTAGATCTACAGTTGTGAGTATGCAAAACACAGAGGTAATAAAGCTATTAAGAATCATAATCTGCATGTCTTTTTCCATATGAGCAACTGTAAAACCACTTTTACCCTTATATATAATAATATATATGATATTATTATCATATATATTATTATATATAAGGGTAATATATAGGCAGTTTTCGGGTTACATCAGACTTGATGTATGTCGTTTCATGGTTACATCACCATCTCCCATCTTATCTAATAAAAAAATAATATGAAAATTGACCATCACTCCAACACACAAGATGGCTGCCCCCATATGGTCAAAGATGGCTGCCCCCATGTGGACACAAGATGGCCACCACAAGATGGCCGGCAGGGGAGGGCAGTTGTGGGTGATCAGGCCAGCAGGGGATGGCATTTGGGAGGGACCAGGCCAGCAGTGGAGGACAGTTGGGGGGAACTAGGCCTATAGGGTAAGGCAGTTTGGGGGGGACCTGACCTGCAGGGAAGGGCAGTTGGGGGCAACCAGGCCTGCAGGGGAGGGCAATTGGGGCAACCAGGCCTACAGGGGAGGGGAGGTGGGGGGGACCAGGCCTACAGGGGAGAGCAGTTGGGGGTGACCAGGCCTGCAGGACAGGGCAATTGGGGGTGACAAGGCCTGCAGGAGAGGGCAGTTGGGGTGACCAGGCTGGCAGGGGAGGGCAATTGGGGTGACCAGGCTGGCAGAGGAGGGCAATTGGGGTGACCAGGCTGGCAGGAAAGGGGAGTTAGGGGTTACCATGCCAGCAGGGGCGGGCAGTTAGGGGCAATCGGGCCAGCAGCAGAGTAGTTAGGCGTCAATCAGGCTGGCAGGGGAGTGGTTAGGGGGTGATCAGGCTGGCAAGCAGAAGCAGTTAAGGGCAATCAGGCAGGCAGGCAAGTGAGCGGTTGGGAGCCAACAGTCCTGGATTGTGAGTCGGACATCCCTCTCACAATCCAGGACTGCTGGCTCCCAACTGCTCACCTGCTCAAGGGGTCCCAGATTGGACAGGGTGCAGGTTGAGCTGAGGGACACCCTCCTATGCACGAATTTCATGCACCAGGCCTCTAGTTTATTTATAAAAAAACAGTTCCGTCATTTCAATGTATGTACATATGTGCTTTATGTTTTTTATTATTTATTGACCATAAGTAAAGGTCAGGAATTGTTATCTTTCTTTTAATTTTTTTTTTACCGTTTCACTTCATTACTGCTGTATATGTGCTCCATGTGAGTGACATAGGTGCTTATGTAGGTGGGTTCCAACTTACAGCGAAAATCGCGTTATGTTGCACCATAGGAACGGATCTCCAACATAACCCAAGGACCTACTGTGTGTGTGTGTGTGTGTATAC